>NW_027397106.1:10748703-10979219 GCF_003265705.2 Callorhinus ursinus | reverse complement strand
GGAGAGGATTACAAAAGAAGGAACTGGCCTGGCTTCTGGAGCCTCATAGGGAAGCAGCTCCTCCCTCTATCCTTTTAAAATCCCCCCTGACTTGCTCTCCCCTTTCCCCAGTTCATTCTGGCCGCCCCTCAGCCAACTGGCCAGCTTCCGCCTTCAGCACCTCCTCTCTGATCTTTGCACTGGCTGCCTTCCCAAGCCTTTTCCCTTCCAGTCTCTTCCTCCTTTGTAACCGGACGAATCTTCTGAAAACACAGTTTTGGTCATGGCATTCTATCATATAAAAACCTTCTGTGCTTATCATTTGAAAGACCAAAGTCCTAAAAAGCCTCGCAAAATCTGACTTTAATGCACTTTTTCAAATAAGTTCGAGATCTTCTATGTTTGTACTTAAATTCAACCTTGTCTACTGCATTACTTATGCTAACCCCCAAGATATCTGGAGGTTACATATTTTGGACTTTGGAGTTTGATCGTGCGAGTTGGAGTTATTTTGGAAAAGAAGGAATTCTTAATTCCATTTTGAAAAAGTCAGGGTGAATTGATACTGATTTTGTTTCGGTTTTTGGTTCCCAGACAAATTAAAGGTGCAGGGTGACAGGGGAGGGAAGAAAAAGACCTCGGATTCATATGCATGTGTTTCTGGGAAAATGAGATTTTTGTTTTACTGGAATTAATGCTGGAGCTCCCTCCTTAGCTGTTCCCCAGAATGACTTTCTTTCCCGAGTTTAAGGATGTATTATCTTTAAAAATGCTTCTTGAGTATTTCTCTACCCAGTTCTGAAAATAATGAAAAAATTCAACTTCTCTCAGTGTTTGAAGGGGGAAAAAAAAAGATTTGGAAAATTAAACTAACCATATTTAAGATTATCCCAATGAGTTTTCTGCCAAAACACCAGATGCTACTGGAAAAAAAAAAAAAATCTGCCACAATTTGCTGTCTGGGAACTGTGCCTGACTCTTTAACAGGGATAAGGAGAGCGATGTAAAAGAATGAGGTAAATGGCAAATCCTATTCCAAATAAACAGTCATTTTATATAAAAAAGGTTCTAGTTAAGACTACTAGGATTATTGTACTGATGCACATCAAAATTCTATTATTTATCAGGAACTACAAGGACATCTTATAGCCAAAGCAATATGAATGCTGGCCACTGTCACAGCCATCCCAAAAACATTTTTATATCTTCATAGTTAAATGTTCTAGCAATATCATAAATTCAGCCTAGGAGCATTTTCGATTCAGAGCTATTTTCTCATGTTGATTTTTGTTGTCCTTTCAATTTTTGCTTGGGTTTGGATGGCTCCAAAGCCTTTTATAAGCCAAATCTATGTTGCATTTACCATATACATATTTAGATTTCTTCCTTCTCCTCTCAGTGAATGAAAGCTGCATTAGAAATAGAACTGAACTTTGAGAAATGGAATATGTGTGTAGCTTAAACTGAAGCAATTGAAGCAAGCTTCAAATTAGAAGATAGTTTCAACTTAATATGATTTTTGATCATTAAAAAGTGCTCAGGTGACGTGTATCCTCTATTTTTGTACAGTTCTACGATCTGGCTCCAGCCTACAGCTGGAGCAGAAGTTCCCATACGTCGTGTGAAATGCAGACTTTGCTATACTTCTTAAAATTCTGCAGGATTTAAAAGAAACCCAGAAGGAAGATGGGATCTAAAATTACCTGCCTTCTGCTTTTTGAGTTACCCTAGTTTTTACTCAATCTGAGGTTCAGATTATTCAGTAGTTTGCCATTTCTTAAATTTGTTATGGACTGAATGTATGTGTCACCCCCAAATTCATATGTTGAAGTCCCAACCTCCAGTGTGGCTGTATTTGGAGTAAGGAAGTCATGAAGTCTACGTGAGGTCATAAGTTGAGGCCCTGAGCCAACAGACCTTATAAGAAGAGACATCAGAGTGTCCTTCCCAACTGTCATCATCCCTCCCCGCTGCCCATGCACCGAGGAGAGGCCACCTGAGGACATAGAGTGTGGCTGTCCACAAACCAGGAAGAGGGCACTCTTCAGAAACTGAATTGGCCAGAAACTTGACCTTAGAATACCCAGTCTGTGGTGTTTTGTTATGGCAGCCTGAGCAGACTAAATCAATATTCCTGTTTCTACTGATGACAAAAGAAGAGAAATTAGCTCCGAAAAGGATATGGGTTGTAGAAGAGGGCAGGGGACCATGTTTATCTTGGTGAATGACTGTATCCCTAGCACTGGAGGAGGGCCTGGCTTGTGGCAGGTCCTCATGTTTATTTTGTCAAATAAATGAATGAATGAATGAGTAGATAAAACATCTAAGCTTCTCTGGGGCATCTGGGTGGCGCACTTGGTTGAGCATCTGGCTCTTGGTTTCGATTTAGGTCGTGATCTCAGGGTCGTGAGATTGAGCCCCACACTGAGCCTGGTGTTGGGTTTGCGCTCAGCTCGGAGTCTGCTTAAGACTCTCTCTCCCTCTCCCTCTGCCCCCTCAAACTGTGCTTTTGCACCGCCCCCCTCCACCCTCCGCCCTGCGCTCTCTCTCTAAAATAAATAAATAAATCTTTAAAAAAATCTAAGCTTCTCATGATAGCTACATTGATCACTGATGTGGATTACAAAAGGGAACATTGCATTTCCTCCCTTAAAAATTTTACATGTATGTCCATCTTGTTTATTTCTTTTTCTTTTTTTTTTTTAAAGATTCTATTTATCCACTTGTCAGAGAAAGAGAGAGAGAAAGCGTACAAGCAGGGGGTGTGGCAGGCAGAGGGAGAAGGAGACTTCCTGCGGAGCAAGGAGCCCGATGCAGGAATTGATCCCAGGGCCCTGGGAGCATGACCTGAGTGAAAGGCAGACGCTTAACTGATTGAGCCACCCAAGTGCCCCAATTTTGTTTATTTCTGATGATCTTTGGGGCAGTCCCAACTAAAAGTCATCCTGAGGTTTTTTTTTTTTTTTAAGTCCAGATTTTATTTAGATTTCACTAGCATTTCCATTATCATTCTCTCTCTTTCTCCAAGATTCAGTGCAACATACTACATTGCATTTATTTGTCATGTCTCCTTTGGTCTGTGATTTTTTTTTTTAAGATTTTTTAAATTTATTTGAGAGAGAGCAAGAGTGCAGGAGAGAGCATTACCAGGGGGAAGGGCAGATGGAGAGGGAGAAGCAGACTCCCCGCTGAGCAGGGAGCCCCATGTGGGGCTCGATCCCAGGACCCCTGGATCATGACCTGAGCTGAAGGCAGGCCCCTTAACCAACTGAGCCACCCAGGTGCCCCTGGTCTGTGATTCTTGCCCAGTTTTTCCTTGTTTTACATGACCTTAAAGAGCACTGGCCAACTATCCTGTATAATGTCCTGAGTCTGATAAACATCAGACAAATCTCATTATTAGACTGTAGGTATGGGTCTTTGGAAAGAATACCACAGAGGTGGAATGCTCTTCTCATCCATGATATGAGAAGGCACATGATATCTACATGAAATCACCAGTGATGTTAAACTGAATTTGTACCAAATTATTATGATTACTTAATACTTCTATAGTATTTGCAACAGTTGTACTTTGCACCTTCTGATTGGACATAGAAAATCTCAATTTCACCTCCTTAAACTCAGAAATGAAGACTTCTTTCTTTCTATAATGTTAGAGAAAGTAAGATTATATGTGTATCTTGGTGTGGGGTCTTACATATAGTAAATATTATTTTTATAGCCTAATCTTTTCCTCTTTGTCTGAAGAACTGTAGTGAAATATGCTGAATAAATTAATAAGGAGCAATTTTTCTCTAAGTTTCTTGGTTCATTTCTGAGATCCAGATAGGAACATTGATGGCATAGAGCCCAGCTTAGCCCTCCTGGTATTACCACATTAGGCACCTTATAAAATATAATTTATTTAATGTCCTGCCAGCCATGCCACCCTCAAGTGTGATGTCATCAACACATTAAATAAGGACATTTGGGACCTCCAAAAAAAGAGTTTTGGCAGGTAACTGAGAAGGTAGAAATAGGAGTGTGGTCTCCCTTTGGTTCCACCTGAGTAATGCACTTGTGAGTGATGCATAGGGAAGTGTGTTGTGTGCTGTGTGCTGATGGGCACAAATAAAGAGACATAGAATTAGGAGTCAGACGACTTCATTCTAAAAAGGTTGAGATGTTTCCCTCAGCTTTATATTTTGTGGGAATATTTATGTTGGAGCTTATCCAAAGTTGCGTCAAATTAGGTTCAGTAAAGGAGTCTCTGGAGGGTCGAATGCTTGTCCAAAAGGGGTAGTTCCCTTGGCCAGGGTTTGGCACGTGAATGAACATTTTGCTCCCAACAAGGTTTTTAACTTGCCTAGCTTCACTCTTGAATTGGGCCCATTGTGCCTCACTAAACTCTTGAAATTTTATTGGCTATTCATATTTTACTGTCTGTCTTGGGATATAATTTAATGCATCCATGGTCAGAAGGCAATCAAGAAGTGCCTGTGACTAAAAAGGGAGAGGTAATGGCAGAGAGGTAGTAAAGAAAATTTCTGGGTTAATGTTATTTTGACCATGAATGTTGACTCTAACTATGATTTCAAAAAGAACATTTTTTTTAAATGTCTTTTTCTAGTTCAGTAACTCTTTCTGAATGCATATTGTGTGAAAATCATTGTTAGATCTAAAAGGGTATAAAGGGAGATAAGAAATGACCCTGCCTTCCCATAATTGTTAGACAAAAATAAAGTCTGTAATCAATCAGTAATAAAACCCAGAATATTAAACAGAATAAAAATATAGCAAGAGATTTAATGAAGCTATTTATCTGATTAAAATACATGGAGGTTTGTAAATTGGGCGGACATTTCACTTTATTAAGAGGTAAGGGCATGCCTGGGTGAAGTGGCTTGTATTTGGTCACCCGTAAGCATTTCTGAACCTCATAGCTAAAGCTTCACACTTGCCCTTGAGGTTTTGTTGTCGGAATATTATCTCACCAAATTAGAAGGCAACCTTAGACCTTTCAGCTGTGTAACTTGGCAGTTCTCAATACTGCACCCACATTCCTTGGCAGAAGGAGGCTCCCAAGAATTCTGAGTTCCAAACCTCTAAGTTTTCTTGGTGGTATGTCATCAACCGCACCTATAGTCACCTTTTTCATTCCTTGAGCAGTTTACTAAGCTGAGTACGAGCCATTAATCTACCCAACACATAGGCCTGATTTATGTATTAAATGATGTGTAATAATAAATATTGGGAGGCTTGCTGAGAAAAAAACATGTGAAAACATTATAGTGATTTTCATTACATTTCCTCTCCTATAAGTAGGTCCTATTTTGAAATAAGCTCTCTGGCGATGAGGACGCCCATCTCTGGTTTCCAGGGTCTGGCATTGTTTCCCAGGGGTATCCATACCTTTTTTTTCTTTACTTCTTCCTTTTTTTTTTTTTTTTTTGGTGGGAGGGAGGGGGTGAGGGCTTGGGAATTTATCTCATTTTTATATCTTCTCAGCAATGCATTTAAAAGTTATATTTTATTTAGCATTTAGGTTTTTATTGTTAAAGAGCTTTTCAAAATATCTAGTTCAAAGTGGTAGTTCCCTCTAGAAACTCTAGAGGAAGGAAATGGAATAAATGCATGTAATTTTATCTCACTGCTTTCAGCTTTATCTCACGCTCTCCCTGTAAAATGCTCTTTGCAACAAATGAGTTATGCAGTTGGTTTATTGCTATTATTAGAGAACACATAGAATTCCGCTAGGTTCTCTTCTGTGCTTTTTGCAGCACCATTTCCTTCCCTACCTCCCCCCACTCCCTGCGAGTTTCAGTTGCTGGGAGATTTTAGTCATTCTTCTGGAAAGAGGAAACATGACTTGGACCTCCCCTGAAAGAGCAACAGAAAGTTAGGCCTCCTCTGCCTCTTCTCCAGGATGGCTTATCTGATGGGCTTGGCCTCATGAGAGAACTTGGAAGAAAGTGTCATGGCGGAGCGTGGGTTGATACAGTGTTGCCAGGACCAGAGAGAGAACTGGGAGTATGATCAAACAGCCCAAAGGGTCAGTTAAGAGACAGAAGTAATGATGAGGAGGTAGTAATAAAAACAAAAAACAGCTCACACCTAAATCAGTGCTTGTGATCTGTCAGGCATTGCTTTAAGCATTTCGTGTACTTGAACCATTGAATGCTCACCACATCCCTAGGAGGGAGATACGGTGCTTTTTTCCAGTTTATGTTGTTTATACAACTTGCCTAAGATCCTCCAGATAGCAAGTGGAGGATTCGGGCCTTGAGTCCATATTCTAAACCCCAAATAACCTGCAATGGCTACCTCTATGGCCTGGGTTCCTAGGTCCACATAGTTATCTATTTAGATTCTTGAAAGGAGATTACAGTTAACAAATTACAATTTTGTGTTACATTAACAGTAGGTGATTAGTTATATCTAGACCTTCTTATATATTTACTTAGTGAATTAATAGTTTTAGTTTTTTGTTTTAGAGGATAAGGGTAAGAATAAGAATAGGTTGTGTCCTTTTTGTGTTTAGGACAAAACATGGGAAATATGTCAACTCTAGACTTAACAAAATCGATTGAAACTGTGATCCTTAGATTCCTTTCCAGCATTTGTGTCTGCCTGGTGCCTGTCACTTGGTAGATGAGCAAAGAAGAGAATGAGTTTATTTCCTTGCTTTTATGTGTACCCGTGTTCAACTTATAACATTTGGCAAACATTTCTTCCTCTTTTAAGTGTCCTCTGTGTGCCAGTTGTGACGTTAGGCTCTGGGATAACAATGTTGAACAGGACAAACAAAATCACTGGGCCGTGGGGTTTTAGCATCTGGTGGAAGTTACAGACAAGTAAATAATACAAGTGTGGCTGGATAAGAGAGAAGAGATCATTTCAGTCTTCTACCCATAGACACCTAGTTATCTTGAGATTTTGCTTTTAAAGTCAAACTGGATGACAACAGCAACAGCAAAAAAACCCACTAACATGGGCCCAAGATAAAATTAAAGAAATTGTGGCCGTTCATCTATGAAAATTTGTAATGATGATCCTCCAGCATAGTGAGATTTTTACATAACAGAAAGCATAAACAGGGGGAAAAGCTGTAATTTTAACATGCCCAGACATACAGTTTAAGAAGATGGTGGCAAATTGGAATAGCACCAAATGAAACTCAGAAATATTATTTGAATGAAAAAGAGCTAAATTGACCACAGAGTTCTTCCATCTTGCTCCTTAGTTGAGACACATTTGAACCATTTTTTTAATTTGCCTAATTTCATTCCTTGTGTTAATGATTGCCCTGCTAGATCTCAGTTGGTTTTCAGGCTTTATTTTTCTTTGCAAAGAATTCAGCAATTCCCTTCTTTGTTCTGTTTTAGGAATATCTGCTGCGAATCTAGTGTTGAGTTTATTTGAAACTAACAGCTGCCCAGTAGCATGTTAAGGGAAACAGCCTAGGTGAAATTTCCCTGCTGATTCTTTTCTAAAAGGGCTAGTTTCTAAAAATTTACCTTTAGTTACACTTAAATTATGTGCTGTGAGGGATATGAGAATGGCAACAGTTGTTTCTGTTTAGCATGATGGATCAGTGTTTCGTGTTTATGATAATCCCAACAAATTTAATCCAAATATTTAGATTTTTAAAGGCTACATAAGAAAAGAAAAGTTACAATTTAAATCTGAGGCCAGCTGGCTTATCTGGCTCTTGGCTAATGCTTTCCAAGTGAAGTACCACTGCCCAGACTCTGCAAGTTTCTTTGACAAATTCCCAACTCATGTCTGCCTACAAATCACATTAAAATGAATTTGAATGGTATAACAATCTGAGTCTTTGAGTGGAGCTTACTTTTCAGAACTAAGCAAACAACAAGCCACTACTAAAACAACCATTAAAAAGAAAACCACAAAACTATTACCAGACTAGACTCTACAAATCTTGGGGCCTCTGATGCCCAACTCAGAAGTTTAAGCTAATTCAGCAAAGAACATTTATGAAATGTTTGCAAAGTCTCCTCTGGCCACATAAAATATGACAGCAACAATGCACTTTTTAGAGCTTGAATTTGTAGAATTGCTCAACAACTGAATAGATCTTAGGTTCACATAGCTAAGCCTTTGCATGGAGTCCATTGTGAACTTCACACTGTTCTAAGTCTGTAGACACACTGTGTCTTACTCTACACAACAGCCTCCTGAGGTGAGGATTACTGCTAACCTCAGGTCGTAAAAGAGGAATGGAAGTTGAATAACTCATTAAAGTCATGTAACAGATGGGCAGAGTCTAAGGTCACTGAGCTAGCAAATGGCAGAGTTGGGACAGACATAGGCATTTCTAATTCAAAATTCCATCTGCCCTTACTGCAGTTGAGGACTCATCTTTTAGGTATCTGCCTTTGGAGAGTGCAAAAGTAGTAAAGAAGACTTTAGGGGCAGAACTCAAGACTCAGAAATACTGACTAATTCTGTGGCAGGATGCTGGTTCTCTCTACTTCATCCCCTAAAGGTGAAGCCTTTTTTACCTTCTCCTTGTCTTTGTCCTTGTCGTGCCTCCATACCCCTGTGCTCCCCATATTGTTTATTCCTACTGTGTACTAATATGGGCAACTCTTCCTAAGTGCTCACCAGAGTCTGCCAAACTGTCTACGTATTACAGGGCAAGAAAAACCAAAAAATAGTTAGGTAAAAGGGAGTGTGTAGAGATCAAATTATACCATTCAAACCTCAAAGCCAAGTTTTGTTTTTCTTTGCTATTCCAATAATGTAGCCGTAGAGAATCACTGAGTGATGGCATGTTAGAGTTGGAAAGAACCAGAGATGTAATCAAGTCAACGTCTTCACTGTAAAGGGGAAGGAAATGTGTTCTAGAGAATGGGAGTGGTGTCTAAGGTCACAAAGCCAGCAAGTGGCAGATGTGGGACTTTGCCGTGGGAACAGTCATGCTCAGTTTATGCTCTCTCCTTTGAATCCATGTACTGGAGGTCACTTTCTGGCATGCAGAGTGACTGCTGGGCTCTTCTCCAAGCACGAGATTCCATATCGTGCTGGATGAGGCAGGGTCAATTGCCTTTAAGACCTGGAGTTCTGGAATCAGATAGACCAGGTTCCTTATCTCAGCTCTACAATTTACTAACTCTGTCATTCAAGGCATGTTACTTGTTCTCTTTAACTCTCTGTTTCCACATCTGTAACAACTGATGATACTTTGTGCTTCCTGTGATTGTTGAGAGGTTTAAAGGAAATAATAATGTTTATAGACTGCTTGCTTGCTCTGGGTCATATTCTGTACTAAATGTTTTATATTTTTTTCATGTAATATTTATAATTTGCTCAAAGTGCTTCAGCCATAAATTAGTAAATGTGTGTGTGTATATATATATGTGTGTGTGTGTGTGTGTGTGTGTGTGTGAGTGCATGCACACAGACACATACCCGTACACATACCAGTTAGGAATGCCACACACACACACACAGACACAGACACACAGACACACACACACACACACACACACACACCTCCCAGTATAGGACAGGAACATCATTTAAGCCTTTAGTACACTGACTTTAATAAATAGTAGTGTCTTATGGAAGGCACTCCTGTGCCCTTCCTGTTGTCCCATGAAGCTACCAGGGCTCACACTCTTTGTCTTTCTGCCCTGCCAAAACCTTAGTAGAAGGCTTCCACTCTCAAGGTCACAGGATAGCTGCTCAGCCATACTCCATCTGTGCTTCAGGCTGTCAAATAGCAGGAAGGAAGAAAGTAGGAGCAGAAGGGCAAAGCATGCTAGCCTGGAAATGTTGCCCAATGATATGTAAGTGCTTCTGCTTACATACCATTAACACCTCTATCTACCAGAAAAACTTGGAAAGATAGTCTTTATTTGAGTTTATTCTATCCCCATATGTATGAAATGAGTAGGTAACTGGCAATTTCTGCCATATATTCATCAAAGTCAGGTGAAGATTCTGTATAACCTCCAGTTTATGGAGAAGCATGTGTGTATGTGTACACTATTATAATAGTATATTGTATATTAATAATAAATATTATTTTATATACACTGTATATTCTATTTATATTTACATTTTATTGTAAAGAAAACATGGCTGCTTGTCACATATAGCACTCTAGTCTTAGTATTTGTAGAGGTCAGGAATATAAATATGATTTGCACATTGTCCCAGTGGATTGGTGGCTGGGATTTCGGGCAGAATTTAAACCAAAGAAAATCATCACAGAAACAAAATGATTTGTTATATGTTGTAGTAACTGAAGCAGGATTCAGAAAGGAGTATAACAGCAGAGAAAGGGCAAATCAGATAGAAGTGGGAACAAAGAGAGAGCTATGGAAGGAAATTCACCTAGGTACAGAGAAATTGTCTAGGAAAGAGAGCCATATCTATAAGTAGGATATCTGGATGATATTCTTGCTCAAGAATTTAGGAAGCTGTTTGAGAGATAGTCTCATCTAACCTTGAGTTCAACAGATTGAAAAACCAAAGAGAGAGAGACACAGAGAGAGAGAGAGAGAGAGAGAGAGAGAGTTCTCCAGTTTATATTTGGGATTAGAAGGGAAATGTAATAGCTTGTAATAAGGTGCTCCAAGTTGAATTGAATAATGAATCTGTATACTTACATTTAATGGCATATATAAAATAAATGTCTTACCCTCACTGCCTCCCTGAGCTTGGGCTTTCTTCCACAGTCCTTACTGAGCAGGGCCATTGGGGAAGACAAATAGCGAAGGGCCACAGAGCTAAGTTTGAAGTCTTAGAAGAGAATCTCATGGGACGTTGACTGAGAACCATAGCAAGTTACTTGTGGTTGAAGTTTTCTGGAATTTTTCCAATCTAAGATACTCTGAGCTCATTTTGTCATAGGCCTTCATGACTTGACAAATAACATATTGACTAGTTCCTGTAGTTTAATAAAAAACAGCATGAAATCTTCTGGGCGTATCAATTCCTTGTCAGCTGTGTTTGAGGCTAAGAATACCTAACATGTAGTAAGCACTCAATAAAAATGTAATTAAATTTATAAATTAAAATAAGTGAATGAATAACTATCTAGGGAGTACTTAGTGTGGCTCCAGTAAATGGCAATATGGTTATAGTATGTTTACCTACTCAGCTAGTATTAGTGCTGAAAAATTAGCTTGCATGAAGTACAATTTGAGTTTTTATTTTTTAGTATTTGATTGAATTCTGTTCCCCCCATTTTTTTTTTAAGTGGAAGCCTTACAGATCCGAGTCTGATTATCTCAGAGTCTTTCCAACTTTGTTTATGTGATGGTAGTGTTTATTCATTTGATAAAGGTATTGTCCTACTGTGTTCCAAGCAGTGATCTGATTCCTTCTCTCAAGGAGATTTTGGCCTCCCAGAAAATAAAGACATAAAGCGTCAGTTAAAATATAGTACTATTATGTATGTGCTGACATACAATGATGTAATGCTATAATGACGATTGGCACAGGGTCCTCTGGCAACAAAGGGAGGCAGATTAGTGTCATTTTTAAGAGCCTAAACTTGGATTTTGAAGTCTGTATTTAAGTTTTCTCATCTGCATATGGCCCTCACTAGCTGTGTAATGTTTGGCAAATTACTATATTTCTCAGGGCCTCAAGTTCCTCACTTGTAAAGTGAAGCTATTAGTAAGATTCATCTCAAAAGGTGTTGTGAGGACTTAAAGAGATACATTTATAATGAGATCAGTTAAAATAAAATAAAATTCCGTAGCATCACACTACATCCTACTATTGTCTCTCACCAAGCTCATCTTCCCTACCCTTTTCCTCCCTCCCTTCACACCAGCCACACTTCCTCCAGGGCCTGGAGTCCACCAAGCTTTTGCTACCTCAGGACCTCAGCACATGCTCGTTCCTTGTCTGCAATGCTCTAACACCCCAGTTTACATTCTGGAGATTTTGACCCAAGTATCTTTTTTCTCATTCCAAAGTGTAAATAAATCACTTTGCTGCCTTCTCTCCTAACTGCCTATTATTTTCTTCCACAGAACTTGTCATAATTTGTAATTATACATTCTGTTGTATCTGTATAGTATTTTTTTTTCAGTTAACTTTTTTTTTATTAACATATATTATCTGTTTCAGGGGTACAGGTCTGTGATTCATCAGTCTTACACAATTCATAGCGTTCACCGTAGCACATACCTCCCCAATGTCCATCACCCAGCCACCCCATCCCTCCCACCCCCTCCATTCCAGCAACCCTCAGTTATTTATCTTTCCCATTAGATGGTAGCTCAAGGAGGGTGAGGACTCAGTTCAGGATGAATCTTGGCAGACAGGATATACTTTAAATATTTGGTATTTAATGAATAAACAAATGAATGGAAACATGACTTTGCATGTAAAGCGTTAACACTATGTTTTTGGCTCTTAGTAGATATCTTTTAAATGCCAAATTCTATCATTTCAAAGAGGAGGTATCAGATTTAAATTGTGGGAGAAGACAGAAAAGTTTTCTTAGAAGAAATGACACTGAAGATGAATTTGGAGGTCAAATTTTATATCCCCCTTTACAGAACTCATGTTTTCAGGCTATATCAGTAAGTCTTATGGAAATCCTGAAGAACTTTAGAGAAAAAAAATGACTAGTCACTTCACGTTTGAAATTATTTAACATGGTTTCTTCTGAAGTGTTCAAAGCATTGCCTCACGTCATCTCTTTGAGGTAGGCAGTAATACAGATGATTATTTCTGTTTCAGAGGTGGAGAATTATATAACAAAAATCAAAAGTTAAGTCAGGCTATGTAATAGAACTTCTGGAAGAGATGAAGGACTAGAAGGCAGAGGGCAGCAGAGCAAACTTGAAAGCCTACAGGTCAAGGAGACTATTACTGAATTCCCAGCAAATTACACATTTGGCAGCCATAGACTACATGATGGAGCTGATCTGCCCAAAAGGGGCATGCAGGAAAAGGGAGTGGCCCAGTTCAAGCAGTCTGGACCCCCCAAGTGAAACTCACCAGAGCCTCATTAGGAATCTGGATGTCTCTGTCTTGGTGGGCCTTGGCCCTCATTCTGTGGACTGAAATGACCTCCAGTAGGTAAAATTAAGACGCTGATAAAATCTGAAGTATTGCAAGGTGCTCATAGTCGTAGGAACATTTTCCAGAAAATGTTGAAGATTTCAGATCTGAATGTCTGTTTATGAAGTTTTGTAAGAAACTATCATTCTAGTGCATACTCTGATATTTCAACTCTGCCAGTCTAAGCTCATTTACAGAACTTAACCAAAGATGCTGAAGTACTGAACATCTGTTTTCCCTAAAATGAATGGAAGGCAGAAGGATTAGATCTTCTTTTTGTGAAACCCATCAAAGTTTACAACAGGAAGAGAAGGGTTTTAATTTCTGTTAAAAAATATTTTTTAATTAATTTATTTTTATTCTCCCTTGGTCTCTGGCCCCTAAAGTAACAACTCTCTCAGAAAAGATGACAACAGAGACTATCAAGCCTGACTTTTCATTTTCTTCTCTCTCAGCTTTGGCAGGCATGACCCAGCCCATCTGAATGGCTGGACTCAGTGTCATTCTTGAAATGAATACAGTTGCTTTCTCTGCCTGACATGACAATCTCAGAGACTGAGGCTATGACTGCTCTGAGTCAACATTTATTTAGTGTTCATGATAGGCCAGACTCTAAACTAAGCTCTAAGAATGCAAAGACAATAAAACAAGATCACTTCCTATGAGGAACTCTAATGTACTGAGTAGGGAGAAATGCCAACAGTTTGTTGCAGTGTGATAAGTACTCTGTGCTAGGCATACCTTCTACAGAAGACCAGGAGAGAGAGTAAAGCCATTAAATCATTCGTTTATGGAGCATCTGCTCAAGGCAAGACCTTGCCCTGTAATTGGGGAGGAGAAACACTGAATAAGAAGTTGCTTTTCCTCTATGCTCCTATGAGAGGCAAACACATAGATAAATAACTTAAAAAATATATAAGAAAATCTGAAGTGCTCTGTGTCTGAGAAGACACCTATTTCAAGCATTATTGCAGACTAGAAATTCTAAAGGCCTCCCATACCTAACAATTCTCATTAAAATGTTTTAATATATATATTTAAAATGCATTGTTGAGCTAGAAACCAAGTAAAGGAAAACCTAAGAGGTTGGAAAATAAAGCAAAAGTACAAATTCAGAAAGGTAAGCCAGTGGTGAAAATCAGCTCTTCCTCTAAAATCATCTACTATTTCCCCATGACTTAGAGCATTGGTTTTGCTGATAAATGCGGGTCATGAAGAAAGACTAAAACTGTCCCAGGAGGGATATCAGACTAGAGATTAAAAAAAAGCCCAGATGTCCAAAGTTATAGTCAGTGAAATGGTGAACTAGAAAAATTCCTTCCTTGACTTTGACTCTGGGTGGGAAGGAAGAATTCTCCCTCAAGCGGGCCATCACAGAGGTTTGGAGCCCAAATTCATACTTTTGTGTTTGAGATACCTTAAGCTGAGAATTTATTATATAGTGACCCTATGTTGGTAGTGTCCTAAGATGCTTAGAAGAAGCAAATATAAACCCTCCCTGGAGGAATGTACCTTTTAAATCTGGGTCTCAAAAATTCCCATAGAGGAAGTTTATGGAATATATGTTTATGATAACAAAATTTTAAAATTCAAGGAAAGAAGCAACCAAGAACATAAGTAGTCAAAACAAACAAAAAAAAAAACACAAAATAAAGCACAAAACAACCAAACAACTTAAAAATAAAGACAGCAGCCTCAGGCCCACAAAGACATTAGATACTATAATGATTGAATTAGTATATTTAATGTGTTTAGAGAAATAAAAATATATTGAAGTATAGAACAAGGGATTTTAAAAATGAATAGGCAAATTTGAAAGGATTCAAATGGAAATTGAAGAAATAAAAAAATACAATTAAAATGAAAAGCACAATGAATAGGTTAAATAAAACATTAAACAAAGCTGAAGAGAGAATTAATAAATAGGAAGATATTTGAGGGAATCCAGAATGTAGCAAGAGGAGGAGTTAAGATATTATAAAAGACAAATCAAGAAACATGAAAGATACAGTGAGACAATGTAATAAATGTCTAACTGGGCTTCTAGAAGAAAAGCAGAGATAATGTAGAGAGGCACTGTTTGAAGTAATAAGGTCTGAGAATTATCTAGAAATGATAAAAGAACTATGAATCCTTAGAAACAGGGAGTCCACAAAGTTCCAAGCAAGTTGAAAAGAAGAAATCCACATCAAGACATTTTATAATTAACTTTCTTTATATCAAAAACACACCAAAACCAAAACCAAAAAACCTTAAAAATAGAAAAAAAACAGAATTTCTATGGAAGAAACAGAATGACATCTAACTTCTCAATAATAACAGTATAAACTAAAAGAACAAGGAAACTATCTTCAGAGTGTCAACCTAGTTTTGTGTACTTAGCAAAATTATCTTGCAAGCTTGAGAATTACATAATAGTTTTTTTCAGGCACACAACACTGAAAGACTTTTTTTTTTTAATCAATAGTACACCCTAGTTTTGCAAGAAAAACAAATGACCAAGAACCATTTGTATAAACAATAACAATATTGTTTAATTTTGTGGGTATAATAGTGATATAACTAAAATATTATGATAATTAGACTTTCTTTGATTAAATACAGATGTTACAATATCTAGGTTAATGGTTAAAATAATAAAGGAAGAACTTATAATTCCAAAATAGTTGTGGGCAGAAACAAAGAGAAAAAAATTTCACAAAAATATGCAAGAAAGTACAAAATAAAAGTAGAAATGAATTGAAATATATCAATGATCATAACAAACGCATGTGGGCTAATTTTTTGATGTCAAAAGATGAAATTGCCAGACTGAGAAAGAAACAAAATTCAGCTATATATTAAGTTCAAGAGACATACCTAAAACAAAAGAATTCAGAAAGCTTGAAAGTGAAAAGATGGAAGAACAGACATAAAAATTTGCTGAAACTCTAATCATCAAGGAAATGAAAATAATGATACCATTAACCCAGCCTCCAGGTAGCAAAAATTTAAAAAATCCATGTTTGGCAAGAATGTGGAGCAATAAGAACATTTATATACTACTGGTGGAAGGATAAATTGGTGCCATCATTCTGGCAAGTGCTTTGACATCATCTAGTAAAGAAACTCACATACATTTGTCACGGGATACATATATAAGAATGTTCATAGTGCAGTGTTTGTAATTTTCAAACTAGAAAAAAATCCAAATGTCCCATCAAAACAATGGATAAGTGTGGTATATTCATAGAATGGAATACTATGCAGCAATAAAAAGGAAGGAAATACAGCCACACAAAATAGCAGATGTTACAATATTGAACTAGTATTGAAAGAAGGAATGCACAAAAGAATACACAGTTAATGGCACCATTTATGTAAAGCACAAAAAATAGGTTGAATAAACCATAGCATGAACAGTGAACTAATCATAGAACAAATCTCAACAAACCTTCAGTTTCATATCAACTATCTTATGTAATCACACTTCAGTTAAACTAGAAATCAATAATAAGGATATGTTTTTATTTTTTTTATTTTACAGATTTTATTTATTTATTTGTCAGAGAGAGACCAAGAGCACAAGCAGGGGGAATGGCAGGCAGAGGGAAAAGCAGACTCCCCATTGAGCAGGGAGCCAGATGTTAGACTCAATCCCAGGACCCTGGGATCATGACCTGATCCGAAGGCAGATGCTTAACTCACTGAGCCACCCAGGCGTTCCATAAGGATATGTCTTTTGTTTGTTTGTTTTAACTGATAATTTTTTTATTATTATATTATGTTAATCACCATACATTACCTCATTAGTTTTTGATGTAGTGTTCCAAGATTCATTGTTTGCGTATAACACCCAGGGCTCCATGCAGTACGTGCCCTCTTTAATACCCATCACCAGGCTAACCCATCCCCCCACCCGCCTCTCCTCTAGAACCCTCAGTTTGTTTCTCAAAGTCCATAGTCTCTCATGGTTCGTCTTCCCTTCCGATTTCCCCCCTTCATTCTTCCCTTACTGCTATCTTCTTCTTCTTCTTCTTTTTTAAATATATAATGTATTATTTGTTTCAGAGGTACAGATCTGTGATTCAACAGTCTTATACAATTCACAGCATTCACCATAGCACATACCCTCCCTAATGTCTATCACCCTGCCACCCCATCCCTCCCACCCCCCGCCACTCCAGCAACCCTCAGTTTGTTTCCTGAGATTAAGAATTCCTCATATCAGTGAGGTCATGTGATACATGTCTTTCTCTGATTGACTTATTTCACTCAGCATAATACCCTCCAGTTCCATCCATGTCATTGCAAATGGCAAGATCTCATTCCTTTTGATGGCTGCATAATATTCCATTGTATATATATACCACTCTTCTTTATCCATTCATCTGTCGATGGACATCTTGGCTCTTTCCACAGTTTGGCTATTGTGGACATTGCTGCTATAAACATCGGGGTGCACATACCCCTTCGGATCCCTACATTTGTATCTTTTGGGTAAATACCCAGTAGTACAATTGCTGGATCATATGGTAGCTCTATTTTCAACTTTTTGAGGAACGTCCATACTATTTTCCAGAGCGGTTGCACCAGCTTGCATTCCCGCCAACAGTGTAGGAGGCTTCCCCTTTCTCCACATCCTCGCCAACATCTGTCATTTCCTGACTTGTTAATTTTAGCCATTCTGACTGGTGTGAGGTGGTATCTCATTGAGGTTTTGATTTGGATTTCCGTGATTCCGAGCGACGTTGAGCACTTTTTCATGTGTCTGTTGGCCATTTGGATGTCTTCTTTGGAAAAATGTCTGTTCATGTCTTCTGCCCATTTCTTGATTGGATCATTTGTTCTTTGGGTGTTGAGTTTGATAAGTTCTTTATAGATTTTGGGTACTAGCCCTTTATCTGATATGTCATTTTCGAATATCTTCTCCCATTCTGTCCGTTGTCTTTTGGTTTTGTTGACTGTTTCCTTTGCCGTTCAAAAGCTTTTTATCTTGAAGTCCTAATAGTTCATTTTTGCCCTTGCTTCCCTTGCCTTTGGCGATGTATCTAGGAAGAAGTTGCTATGGCTGAGGTCGAAGAGGTTCCTGCCTGTGTTCTTCTTTAGGATTTTGATGGACTCCTGTCTCACATTTAGGTCATTTAACCATTTGGAGTCTATTTTTGTGTGTGGTGTAAGGAAATGGTCCAGTTTCATTCTTCTGCATGTGGCTGTCCAATTTTCCCAACACCATTTGTTGAAAAGACTCTTTTTTCCACTGGATATTCTTCCCTGCTTTGTCAAAGATTAGTTGGCCATAGAGTTGAGGGTCCATTTCTGGGCTCTCTATTCTGTTCCATTGATCTATGTGTCTGTGTTTGTGCCAGTACCATACTGTCTTCATGATTAGAGCTTTGTATAGAGCTTGAAGTCCAGAATTGTGATGCCACCAGCTTTGCTTTTCTTTTTCAACATTCCTCTGGCTATTCGGGGTCTTTTCTGGTTCCA
Source organism: Callorhinus ursinus (assembly GCF_003265705.2). Taxonomy (NCBI): domain Eukaryota; kingdom Metazoa; phylum Chordata; class Mammalia; order Carnivora; family Otariidae; genus Callorhinus; species Callorhinus ursinus. The sequence goes on along the minus strand of NW_027397106.1, from coordinate 10,960,733 downwards.
TACAAATTTTAGGATTATTTGTTCCATTTCTTTGAAAAAAGTGGATGGTATTTTGATAAGGATTGCATTGAATGTGTAGATTGCTCTAGGTAGCACTGACATCTTCACACTATTTGTTCTTCCAATCCCAGAGCATGGGACGTTTTTCCATTTCTTTCTGTCTTCCTCAATTTCTTTCATGAGTATTTTATAGTTTTCTGAGTACAGATCCTTTGCCTCTTTGGTTAGATTTATTCCTAAGTATCTTATGGTGTTGGGTGCAATTGTAAATGGGATCGACTCCTTAATTTCTCTTTCTTCTGTCTTGTTGGTGTATATAAATGCAACTGATTTCTGTGCATTGATTTTATATCCTGCCACTTTACTGAATTCCTGTATGAGTTCTAGCAGTTTTGGAGTGGAGTCTTTCGGGTTTTCCACGTATGGTATCATATCATCAGCAAACAGTGAGAGTTTGACTTCTTCTTTGCCGATTTGGATGTCTTTTATTTCTTTGTTTTCTGATTGCTGTGGCTAGGACTTCTAGTACTATGTTGAAGAGCAGTGGTGATAGTGGACATCCCTGCCGCATTCCTCACCTAAGGAGGAAAGCTCTCAGTTTTTCCCCATTGAGAATGAGATTCGCTGTGGGTTTTTTGTAGATGGCCTTTAAGATATTGAGGTAGGTACCCTCTATCCCTACACTCTGAAGAGTTTTAGTCAAGAAAGGATGCTGTACTTTGTCAAATGCTTTTTCTGCATCTATTGAGAGGATCATATGGTTCTTTTTCTTTCTTTATTAACGTATTGTATCACATTGATTGATTTGTAGATGTTGAACCAAACTTGAGGCCCGGGAATAAATCCCACTTGGTCTTGGTGAATAATCCTTTTAATGTACTGTTGGATCCAATGGCTAGTATTTTGGTGAGAATTTTTGCATCCATGTTCCTCAGGGATATTGGTCTGTAATTCTCCTTTTTGATGAGGTCTTTGTCTGGTTTTGGGATCAAGGTAATGGTGGTCTCATAAAATGAGTTTGGGAGTTTTCCTTCCATTTCTATTTTCTGGAAGAGTTTCAGAAGAATAGGTATTAATTCTTCTTTAAATGTTTGGTAGATTTCCCCTGGGAAGCCATCTGGCCCTGGGCTCTTGTTTGTTGGGAGATGTTTGATTACTGCTTCGATTTCCTTAGTGGTTATGTGTCTGTTCAGGTTTTCTATTTCTTCCTGGTTCAGTTTTGGTAGTTTATACTTCTCTAGGAATGCATCCATTTCATCCAGATTATCTAATTTGCTGGCATAGAGTTGCTCACTTGTAATTGTATTTCTTTGGTTTTGGTTGTGATCTCTCCTCTTTCGTTCATGATTTTGTTGATTTGGGTCATTTCTCTTTTCTTTTTGATAAGTCTGGCCAGGGGTTTATCAATCTTGTTAATTCTTTCAAAGAACCAGCTCCTAGTTTCGTTGATCTGTTCTACTGTTCTTTTGGTTTCTATTTCATTGATTTCTGCTCTGATCTTTACTATTTCTCTTCTCCTGCTGGGTTTAGGCTTTCTTTGCTGTTCTTTCTCCAGCTCCTTTAGGTGTAGGGTTAGGTTGTGTATTTGAGACCTTTCTTGTTTCTTTTTTTTTTTTTAAGATTTCATTCATTTTTTTGAGAGAGAGAGAATGAGAGAGAGCACGAGAGGGAAGAGGGTCAGAGGAAGAAGCAGACTCCCCATTGAGCAGGGATCCCAATGTCGAATCGATCCCAGGACTCCAGGATCATGACCTGAGCCGAAGGCAGTCACTTAACCAACTGAGCCACCCAGGCGCCCAAGACCTTTCTTGTTTCTTGAGGAAGGTTTGTATTGCTATATAATTTCCTCTTAGGACTGCCTTTGCTACATCTCAAAGATTTTAAACAGTTATGTTTTCATTTTCATTGGTTTCCATGAATTTTTTAAATTCTTCTTTAATTTTCTGGTTGACACATTCATTCTTTAGTAGGATGCTCCTAGCCTCCATGTATTTGAGTTGTTTCCGACTTTCCTCTTGTGATTAAGTTCTAGTTTCAAAGCATTGTGGTCTGAAAATGGGCAGGAAATAATCCCAATCTTTTGGTACCGGTTGAGACCTGGTTTGTGACCTAGGATGTGATCTATTCTGCAGAATGTTCCATGGGCACTAGAGAAGAATGTGTATTCCGTTGCTTTGGGATGGAGTGTTCTGAATATGTCTGTGAAGTCCATTTGGTCCAGTGTGTCATTTAAAGTCTTTATTTCCTTGTTGATCTTTTGCTTAGATGATCTGTCCATTTCAGTGAGGGGGGTGTTAAAGTCCCCCGCTATTATTGTATTGTTGTCAATGTGTTTCTTTGCTTTTGTTATCAATTGGCTTATACAATTGGCTGCTCCCATGTTAGGGGCATAGATATTTACAATGGTTAGATCTTCTTGTTGGATAGACCCTTTAAGTAGGATCGAGTGTCCTTCCTCATCTCTTAATACAGTCTTTGGTTTAAAATCTAATTTGTCTGATATAAGGATTGCCACCCCAGCTTTCTTTTGGTGTCCATTAGCATGGTAAATTGTTTTCCACCCCCTCACTCAATCTGGAGGTGTCTTTGGGTCTAAAATGAGTCTCTTGCAGACAGCATATCGATGGGTCTTATTTTTTAATCCAGTCTGTGTCTTTTGATTGGGGCATGTAGTCCATTTACATTCAGGGTAACTATTGAAAGATATGAATTTAGTGCCATTGTATTGCCTATAAGGTGACTGTTACTGTATATTGTCCGTGTTCCTTTCTGGTCTATGTTACTTTTAGGCTCTCTCTTTGCTTAGAGGACCCATTTCAATATTTCTTGTCGGGCTGGTTTCGTGTTTGCAAATTCCTTTAGTTTTTGTTTGTCCTGGAAGCTTTTTATCTCTCCTTCTATTTTCAATGACAGCCTAGCTGGATATAGTATTCTTGACTGCATTTTTTTCTCATTTAGTGCTCTGAATATATCATGCCAGTCCTTTCTGGCCTGCGAGGTCTCTGTGGATAGGTCTGTTGCCAATCTAATGTTTCTACCATTGTAGGTTACATATCTCTTCTCCTGAGCTGCTTTCAGGATTTTGTCTTTGTCTCTGAGACTTGTAAGTTTTAGTATTAGATTTCGGGCCGTTGACCTATTTTTACTGATTTTGAGAGGGGTTCTCTGTGCCTCCTGGATTTTGATGCCTGTTTCCTTCCCAAATTAGGGAAGGTCTCTGCTATAATTTGCTCCAATATACCTTCTGCCCCTCTCTCTCTCTTGTTCTTCTGGGATCCCAATTATTCTAATGTTGTTTCATCTTATAGTATCACTTATCTCTCGAATTCTGCCCTTGTGATCCAGTAGTTGTTTATCTCTCTTTTTCTTAGCTTCTTTGTTTTCCATCATTTGTTCTTCTTTATCACTAATTCTCTCTTCTGCCTCATTTATCCTAGCTGTTAGAGCCTCCATTTTTTATTGCACCTCACTAATAGCCTTTTTGATTTCGACTTGGTTAGATTTTAGTTCTTTTATTTCTCCAGAAAGGGTTTCTCTAATATCTTCCATGCTTTTTTCAAGCCCAGCTAGTATCTTTAAAATCATCATTTTGAATTCTAGCTCTGGCATCTTTTTAATGTCTGTATTGATTAGGTCCCTGGCAGTCGATACTGCCTCTTGTTCTTTTCTCTGAGGTGATTTTTTTCCATCTTGTCGTTTTGTCCAGAGGAGAATAGATGAATGAGAGAACAAAATGCTAACAGGGTAAGAACGTCCCCAGAAAATATACACTAATCAAATCAGAAGAGATCTGAAACCGGGGGAAAAGAAAGGGAAAGAAAGAAGAAAGAAAAAAAAAAAAAAGAAAAAGATAAAAACAAAAACAAAACAAAAAACAAAAAACAGAATATGTTCAAATATGATCAGGCTGGTGCATAGATCAGTGCCACACACTAGATTTTGGGCCTATTTTGTTCTGTTAGAAAGAAAGTGTCTCCCAAAATTTTAAAGAAAGGAAAACTTATATATGTATAAAAATAAGGGTTAATATAATGAAGGGATGGAATATGACTGTAAAGATGAAAATTATAAAAGATTTTATAAAAGGAATTGATAAGATAAGAAGTTAGTTGAAAAAAGAAAGAAGAGGATTTAAAAAAAAGTAAAAGAGAGGGAATATGATCAGGCAGGAGACTAGATCAAAGTCATACACTAGACATTTAGGGTATATTTTGGTCTATTAGAAGAAAGTGTATCCCAAAATTTTAAAGAGAGAACAAATATATATATATATATATATATATATATATATATATATATATATATACACCAAAAATAAGGTTAACTACTATGAAGGGATAGAATATGAGTCTAAAAATGAAAAATAAAAAAGATTTTTTAAAAAAGGGATTGATAAGTTGGTTGAAAAAGGGAAAAAGAAAAATTAAAAAAAAGATAAAGTGAAAAAAAATTAATTTTGAAAGACTAAAGAATCATGGGAGAAAAGCCATGAATTCTCTGTGCAGTATTCCTGTAGTCCTGGAGTTCTGCCATTCTCATTGATTGGTAAACTCGGTCTTGGCTGGCTGTTCTTGCTGATCTTCTGGGGGAGGGGCCTGTTGCGAGGTTCCCAAATGTCTTTGCAGGAGGCGGAATTGCCCCGCCCTTGCCAGTCCTGGCTAAGTAATCTGCTTGGGTTTGCTCTCGGGAGCTTTTTTGCCCTGCAAGCTTTCCACACAGATTTGGAGGACGAGAGTGAAAACGGCGGCCTCCCAATCTCCGTCCTGGAGGAGCCGAGAACTCGGGGCCCCGCTCCTCAGTGAGACCCCAGAGAAAAGCAGTCAGTCACTCCTCTCTCCCCAGTATCCGGCCGCACTCTGTGCTGACCTGGCCTGTGACAGAGTGTTTCTATCTCTGGCACCTGACTCGGTGTGGACTCTCCCAACCCAGCAGATCCCTGTGGTGTGCTCCCACACCGCTCCCCCCCGGGGGAGGAAGGGGAGTCTCCCTGGCTCTGCTGCTTGTTGGGTCCCTGCTGGAAGAGCAGTGGCCCCACTGTGCTGCAGGTCACGGTTTATGGCAACCCTGAGCTGAGAGCCCGTGCCTCTGCTCCGTCTCTGCGGCCGGCTTCCCTGCTCCGATACCTGGGAGCTCTGCCACACTCAGGCACCCCCGGTCTTTCTGTGACCCCGAGGGTCCTGAGACCACACTGTCCCACGAGGGTTCCACCCCCGCCCCCCCACTCAGCCACTGGAGCAACGTCCCTCAGCGGAGCTGACTTCTAAAAGCCGATTTTGTGTTCCACTGCTCTATCACTTGCCGGTAGCGGCCGACGGAGGTCCCCTCCCCCGCTGTCTGTCCTCCCGAATATCACCTCGGATTCACTTCTCCTCACGTCCTACCTTCCAGAAAGTGGTCGCTTTTCTGTTCAGAGAGTTGCTGCTATTCTTCTGTTCCATCTCCTGTTGAGTTTATAGGTGTTCCGAATGGTTTGATCCCTATCCAGCTGAATTCCTGGGACCAGAGAAAATCCAGGTCTCCTACTCCTCTGCCATCTTGCTCCTCCCCAAGGATATTTTTTTTAAAACTCCCATACATTTTACAGTGTTTAAAGAGGTGGGATTTGTATTTGAAAAGATGCATAAGAGCATCAACAGGAATGTATAGTAGCTATATGTCAATGATAGTTGACATTATGGAGTGATTGCTTAGTGTCAGGTGCTGCTCCAATACTTTATCTATATTATCTCATTTATTCTCCTAACGATCTTATGAATTTAGTCCTTTTATTAACATTATTTTACCATGAAGAAAACCAAGTAACTTGCTTAAAGTCACACAGTTCATATGCAGTGGAGATGAGATCCAAACCCAGGCCATCTGACTACAGAGATTGTCCTTAACCACTCTGCTCTGCTGGCTGAGAATAGCAAATATGGAGAAACGGGGAGATGAGAGACATGTTTGTGGAACACGTGCGCAGATGCAGATGGACTGTGGGGAGTGTTGGTGATAAAGATGGAAAAGTATCTTGTATTGGAAATGGAGCAATATTTGATAAACTGGATTAGTTGTGTGTACTAGAGAAACTCTGAAGATTATGGATTTTGAAATGGGACAGTGAAATCTGTATTTTAGGAAGATCAGAGCCTTGTCACGGAGGAGAAATACTTGAAGGGTGAGGTAGAGAGACCTTTTACCAGAAATGAGAAAGGACCTGTGCCAGAAAAGTTTGGATAGAAGAGAAGTACATGAGAAAAATACATTTCTGAGGGAGAATTAACATTTGCTACATGATTAGATGGGAATGGTGATTCCGAATTTCCAAAACTTTGCAACTAGCAAGATTATGATACCATGAACCAAGATAAGGGATGAAAATGGAAGAATAAGTATGTAGGGGAAGTTGAGCCCCAAGTTGGACATGTTGACTTTAAGGTATCTGTGAGATAGAAATCGAGGTGTTTTGTTGATGCTAGAAATGTGGCTCAACTCAGAGGCTAACTCAGCACAAAAGGAAGGGCTAGAGATGGAGGTTTGGGCATCATCCTCCATGGTGATAAAGCCTCATGGGCAGTTGCCGAGACAAATTGCTTCAGAGCAGCGAGACCTAACCCCAGATGGTGAAGGTTGGAGGAGAGAAGGCAGGGAGAAGTGCAGACATCTTTGTCTGCTAATCTTTTAGGAAACTGGGTAGTGAAGAGAAAGTGAAGGAGAAGATGGTAAAGTAGAGGAAGATGGAGTCGAACTGTTAATAATCACTGACATTTACTGAGGGTTTATTAAAAACGTTACAAAGATTATCTAAATTAACCCTTGCAACTCTGGATTGGGTACTTTTTTATTTTTTTAATGAGTTTATTTATTTATTTGAGAGGGGGTGGGGAGAACACAGAGGGAGAGGGAGAAGCAGGCTCCCTGCTGAGCAGAAAGCCTGACATGGGGCTCAATCCCAGGACCCTGAGATCATGACCTGAGCCAAAGGCAGACGCGTAACCAACTAAGCCCCCTGGGCGCCCCTGAAATGGGTACTTTTGTTACTGATGTTTCATGGATGGGAGAATGGAAGCACAGGAGATGAAGATCACACAGCTAAGCGGTGGAGTCAGGATTTATACATAGGCAGTCTATTTTTTAAAACATGATACCAAAGCATGGCTGGATGCTGGGCAGGAGGTGAGATTTCAGCATGCTGGTAGCACAAGGAGAGTTGAACTAGGTTAAGGGTTGTGAAGACAGAGGGCAGGTGGAGCAGAAAATAGGGAGTGCTGGGATTAACCAGGAGACGAGGTGGGCACAGAGCCGATGTTTTCCTCTGGGAAGAAGGAGGGCTGGCAGAGCCACTTCAAGATGTGGGTGGCAGGAAATCCTGAGGTTCATTATTCTGGGTGACGTGGTCCCATATTTTGCTTGTGGAAATCATCCATCGAGGTACCAGGAGCCCAGAGTGGCTTTGTGGCACTGAGTGGGGGCTCTGGTTTGAAACAGCTAGGGCCACAGTGTGGAAACAGTGGCTGTAGAGTGGAGGGTTCTGATGTCAGCCCATAAAGTAAAAGTCACAATAATCAAAGTGACTTTAAAAAAAAAATCCCTTGTACGTGCACCCCAGTGTTTATAGCAGCAATGTCCACAATAGCCAAACTGTGGAAAGAGCCAAGATGTCCATCGACAGATGAATGGATAAAGAAGAGGTGGTATATACAATGAAATATTATGCAGCCATCAAAAGGAATGAGATCTTGCCATTTGCAACGACGTGGATGGAACTGGAGGGTGTTATGCTGAGTGAAATAAGTCAATCAGAGAAAGACATGTATCATATGACCTCACTGATATGAAGAATTCTTAATCTCAGGAAACAAACTGAGGGTTGCTGGAGTGGTGGGGGGTGGGAGGGATTGAGTGGCTGGGTGATAGACATTGGGGAGGGTATGTGCTATAGTGAGCACTGTGAATTGTGTAAGACTGTTGAATCACAGATCTGTACCTCTGAAACAAATAATGCAATATATGTGAAGAAAAAAAAAAGAAGAAGAACATAGCAGGAGGGGAAGAATGAAGGGGAGTAAGTCGGAGGGGGAGACGAACCATGAGAGATGATGGACTCTGAAAAACAAACTGAGGGTTCTAGAGGGGAGGGGGGTGGGGGGATGGGCTAGCCTGGTGATGGGTATTAAAGAGGGCACATTCTGCGTGGAGCACTGGGTGTTATGCACAAACAATGAATCATGGAACACTACATCAAAAACTAATGATGTAATGTATGGTGATTAACATAACAATAAAAAAATTATTAAAAAAAATCCCTTAAGTCTCTCATAAAGTACAGTATATATGATTTTGTGTATACTGTCCTGTCTCTCAATTAGTCTGACAGAACCAGATTTTCCTTTAGCAATGAAACAGATGGCTATTTCTTTGGTTGAGCACCAGAACGATGTGTTGGCTTGCACTGGGCCCCTTGGATGAGAAAATCCATGCATGAGGAGACTCCACTGTGCAGGGGGTCATACAAATATAGCCTGTGCAGACACACTAGGTGTGAGTCCTGGCATGGCCTGTTTGCTGTGTGATGGTGGGCAACTTTACCAGATTTTTCAGTCTCTGTTTCTTTTTCTGTGAACATGATTAGTATGGGCGCTGGCATTGATGAGATGCTCCAGTACTGGTAGAAAATAAGAAAACATGAAACCCAACAGCAAAACCAGTTGGTGTGGACAAGTAAAGAAGGATGGACAAAGGACCCAGCTGTGGTGGGAGAGCCTGAGACAGTGATCCATTTGGCCTTTGCCAGAGGTCCTCATGAGATGCAACGTACAGTGAGAGAGCACTTGATTGAGTTTACCCAGGGTTGAGCATCCGTGTTAATGCTCTGTGGGGCCTACCATGAGGTCAAGAGCAAAGGCGCATAGGGTGCTGGTAGGGAAAGTGGTGGAAATCGATGTATTAAGAGACTACATTGGGTGATCAGTGAGGGGTGAGAGGAGTTAATACACTAAGTGAATAAGGAAGAATCAAGCAACTGAGAGTTTGCTCACACTGCGTTTTAAGAGCAAGATCAGTCAGGATGAGGGAAGAGAGGAAGTAAAGTTTGTGAGGGGATGGTATGGAGAGGAAGGACTGTTCTTCTACTCTTAGGTTTTGTGCCTGGGGCCTACAAATTCAGCTGGCAAAAGACAGCTTAACAGGAAAGAAGAAAGCATACAAAGAGACCGTTAGACCTGGAGGCTTATATCCCATTTAACAAAGAGCAATAAATTATGGAGATGTGACAAGATAAAGGAAAAAGAGGTTTGGCCAGTAAACTGTGGAAAAGTGAAGAGGAAATATATAGGGGAAACTAATGGATGAGAAGGGTTATTTTAGTAAGGTTTGTTTGTACAGATTCATCTTGGCATGGACCCCCTTCTCTGGTAAGAAGAATGTTCTCTTCTTCCTGGTATAGGGAGAGCACCTTTCTCCCTGGAAATTTATGCCCTGTTTTTGCTTTTAGGTAGAAAGAACCCTTCCTGCATCTGCTGTTTCTCAATGGCCTGCAGCTTAAAATAATATGCCAAAGTGGCATATTTTGGGGTGGTATGTTTTGATCCTCTTCAGTGGAGTTCAGTCAGAGACAGCATCTGGAGATCGTCCTTCCTGATTTGGAGCTTTTCTTTCCACAGCGATGCCTTTCATGGACTGAGGATGGTCAGAGCCAACCAAACACTTCCCTTCTGAACTCAGATTTGAATAGCGTGTCACAGCACGTTTCTGTGAGCAGTCATGAGAGCCTTGTTATTTTTAAGGACGATAGCCCTGTGTGTTGTGAAGATCATTAGGTCTGGCACCAAAAGCACGGGGGCTGGAACCATGCTAGGTTCAAATGCTGGCTCTTCCACTCATCGGCTGTGTGACCTTAGTCAATGGGACTAACTCCCCTGTTTCTTGGTTTTTCAGTCTATAAAAGGGGAGTAAGAGTGGTTGTTGAGAGGCGTAAATGAGTAATAGTCTTAGAACTGTGAGGAGCCCTTAGAAAATGCTAAATGAGCTGTTATTATTATGAAAATGGAAAAAGCTAATTTTTTAGCTGAGTGCATGCTGAGCGTTTTCTGGGCTGGTTCTAGTTTCACTGTCTAGCTTGCTCTGAATCAGTGCCACATACTTTGGAGTTGCCTGGATAGAATGAAAAGTGCCATCTGTGGTTGTGGAGCGTAGTGCTCTCTGTCAAGGGAATGACGCCGGGAGGGTGAAGTGTTCAGCCCAGGACTGTAACTTTGGGAGCATGGCACCCGTGTGAAGGAGCAAGGTCTATCCACAGGCATCTTCCCTTAGCCAGAACAGCGACAGATCTGTTCCCTCACTTTTTCCCCCTAGGGACATTTTCATCCTTTTACAGGAAATCTCTACCCTCAGCTCCTGGATTACCTTTACAGAGAGACCTGTACAATCACATCTATTGTTTGTTTTTCTGCCATAATTTTACCTTTTTTACTTTTTTTTTTAAAATCTGTGTAGTTTGTAACCTAATGACTGTTTCTGTAACATTCATCACTCTGACAGAGATAATAACACCCAAGTAGAACAAGGAATGAATAATTTAACAGGAAAAATTAGAATCCCGGTATAAGCTTCTTCAAAGAGATTTTCTGAATTAAAGGTGAGGTAATCTGTTTGGTGGAGAATAAATTAACCCTTTCTTTTGTGTTCAGAGCTCCTTAGAGAATTGTTTATAGCTGATTTGAATAAAGCTGAAACATGAGGTACTCTCTATGTATCTAAAAGCATCTGTGCATGATACTCTTACTATATAAAAAGTCCTTTGGACAGTTATTGCAACAACCTGTCTAGCCTTCATGTCTAACCTAGGTCCCCACCCGGCTGTTCGCAAGTATTTGCTAATGGAAAATAGAACAGGAGAAGCCATTAAGAGATGCTGGTATTGCCAAGGTCCAGAGGGGCTAAGGAAGATGTGGGGGGCTCAATGAAATGCAAGTTTAAACAAAGAGGAAATATGATTTATAGTTTAATAAACCATTATAATTTTGACTTAGAATTTCTTCTTGGGGCGCCTGGGGTGGCTCAGTCAGTTAAGTGTCTGCCTTCGGCTTGAGTCATGATCTCGGGGTCCTGGGATCGAGCCCTGCATCGGGCTCCTTGCTAGGCAGGGAACCTGCTTCTGCCTCTGTCTGCTGCTCCCCCCACTCGTGCTCTCTCTCTCTCAAATAGATAAATAAAATCTTAAGAAGAAAAAAAAGGAATTTATTCTTGAACTAGAAATCTTGAGGGCAGTCGCCAGGTAATGGTAGTGAAGAGTTCAAAGGAAAAAAAAAATAGGTTTTTAGTTTCAGTATCTCTTTTAAATCATGCCTCAAAATAAGGAATGAATGTTTGGGTCTGCAGCTGGGAGGTCAAAATGCCAATGGAGAAGAGGTTCTTTCTTATTGTAAACATATGAATTAATCATGACTCAAAAATGGAATCAGGAGAAAATCTACACCTGGAAATGGAAATTAAAGAAGAAAAAAGGTTTTAGTATATTTATTTGTATAAACATGCACACATACATGTATATACACACACATGATATAAATACACACTCATACTCACTGTCTAGTTCCTGAAAATCATGACCTCAAGTGGCATCAGAAATAATTCTGATGCGACACTTGGGAAGAAAAGCCAGCAGTAATGTTTTTACCTTGTGCTCAGTTTATCTAAAATTTTTGCTTAAGCAGGAGTCTTAACAAGATTTTAATACAAATTTCCTTACCCCTACCTTCCCCAAATCTGATACATTTTCAAAAGCAAACATTAAATTAAGTACCATGTCAGTTCTTGCGTGACGGAGCCTCAGAACTATAAAGAGGGCAAGGATACACAGAGACATCAAACCAGCAGGAAGTAAATGGTTCTTCTTCACGGCTTTGAAGTCTTTTGTTTTTAAAATTTGATCCATCTTCTTTCTTTCTTTCTTTCTATGTATCTATGTATCTATCTGTCTGTCTTTCCCAGAGTACAATGAACAAATGCATGGGACTGTCATTTCTACATATTTTGTACTTTTTCTTTTTTTTCTTCCAAATTAGACTTACAGAATTTACAGCCCAGAATACTGACTCTAGTCAATGCGGTCGTGGGTTAGTTCTCCCTCACAATTACTGGCTCCTCCAGAGGGCTGGGGTCAGAGACTTGATTAAATAAATTACAGCTTCGGGTCCCCTCCAATAAACCATGTCAAGCTTTAGGCAACCCAAAACAATGCTCCCTGTTTTAACCCATAATGGGCAGTTGAATTTAGTAAATGGCCTAATCACTGCAGCATAAATATTTATGGGAGAATTTTTCCAATTAAGGTAGAAGCTTGTTTAGATGCTATCAGTTTAGAGAGGGCTTTTCCAACAAGAAAATTACTGTTAAAAGACATCAGGAAATGGTTAAACTCCAGAAGGCTAAAAGGTCATAGAGTCTGCAATGTGCAAAGCTCGCGTTCCTATTAGTGCTGTCCGTATGCATTAAACCCTCGCCTACCCCTTTAAAAGGGGGATTAAAAAATAGCCCTTTGTACCTGGGAAAAAATGTTGGTTCATTCATATAAAAAATATTTATGTTGAGAAATAAAAATGTAGGCAATGAGTCAGCCAGATTTGGTGTTCTCCCATCTTTCACAACAGGCTGTACATGGGTCTTGCTTGTTTGCTGGTGTAGAGTCTGGAGGGTGGCACCAATGATCGTATTGAACAATTTTCGTAGTAGGTGCTATCAGCATGGACTCCAAGGATTCCTGTCGTACACACCCTAGAAAGAGATGTAAATATGCAATTTCCAAGAAAGAGCTGTATAAAATCTGAAATGTGGAGTATCGGCAGAAAAACTCCCAGAGGAGGAGAATATGTGATCTCGTGGGAATTCATTAATCTACCAAACAGTGTACATGCATGGTAAAATACCATATGGTATTTTACTCTAAAGGAAAACATAAAAAAAGAGAAAGAGAAAGTGGGAAAAAACAATCCTCCTAGCATGTGAACACAAAGTACTTTTGCCTGAAAATAAACTTACTAAGTTTATGGCACCAGAAACGCAGGAGAGTATCCTAGATGGTACCATTAGAGCTGAGAAGGTTTTAGAAACATTGCCATCTGATTTTGATTCTCCCTGGAAAATGGAATAAAGTAATAAAGATTAAGGTTATTTGGCAACGATTTCGGCAGTTAGCAATGACGTAAAACACAGCATAAACCACATAGGATGGGGAACATTGGTCTTCCATATTAGGATAACTTGTGTCCATTTAAGCCATAAGTATGACCAATCCTTTCCAATCACAGCTGTGGCAAAACCAGAAGGCAGTGAGACACATGAAAAAATATGAGACCATAAAGGGAGGCATTTGCCATTTCATAATTAAATTGGAGGAGAATCTACTTTAGGCCCCTACCCACCCCACACCTCTGCCCCATCCTCGGTGTGAACATGTTACGTTTCCAGAAAAAATGCCTCCAGGCTCAGCTGCAGCGATGACTTTGGCTTTTGCCCTTATTGTCCTCATCCTCCTGGGACTGCGGATGAAACAAACTGGCGCTCGAAACAGCACAGGTAGCAGAGCTTGAGGGGTCCCTGGAGCATCCCCTCAACCAAGAAAGTGCGTACCTGCAGATGTACAGAGCGTGGCTTTGAGGGAGAGCCACTCTGAAGCAGTGACACTTGGTCAGGGCTGAGTGACAGGTCTGAGGTTCTGCCTAGGAAGTCTCTGGGGCCGGGGAGAATGCAGTGGGGGGTTGTCTTTAAACACTTGGCCCACCGGGGTTGGCTTAGGGCAAGGAAACTGAAGTAAAAAATGTCTAATACTTGTTACTGCTCTTCTTACACCCTCCTTTTTAAAATGATGTATGTTCTTGGATTTTGCCTTTTATTTTCTGTCTTCAACTTAATGATATTAATTGCTTTCGAACTGAATTTCTCTCGAGTGGGAAGCTGAAGCACCCATCTATGGGTAGAACTCCTCTTAAATTTGAGATTGAGGACCCATTAGACATTGTGGTGGGAAGGAAGCCAAGTTACACAAATCTAAGCAGATTCTTAGTTTATTCAGACTCGTATCCTATCGTGTAAAACTACGTTGGTAGGTAGAAAACTTGTTTCTACTCGAAAGAGACCATGTCTTATTTTATTTTATTATTATTATTTTTTAAGAGAGGGTGAGGGCGGGAAGGGGGAGAGGGAGAGGGAGAGGGAGAGAATCTTAAGCAGGCTCCATGCTGGGCATGGAGCCCGACTTGGGGCTCTATCTCATGACCCTGAGATCATGACCTGAGCGGAAATCAAGAATTAGATGCTTAAGCTACCGAGCCACCCAGGTGCCCCGAGACCGTGTTTTATAATGTGGAGGATAAGAATCAGCTCAGATCTTTGTTACTACTTTTTTTTCTCTGAAATGTCGACTGGCCTAGATTTTGGGGAGGACACACTTTCTATGCTGTGTTTGCTCATGAACTTGCAGCAGGAAAATGACTGCGTTCAGGAAGGTCTCCTTCTAGATTAGATCACTAATACATGTGGAGATTTGGGATTTGGACCGATTTGATTTGGTTTTCTGATTTCCCATCTAGAAGTGTCTTGGAGGTCAACAAAGTGATGTTGATAATTGCTTTAGGAAAATGCTAGACAAATATAATATGTTGAAGACTTATTACTAGTTAAGAAAAGGAAGTTAATCTCCCTTCTGCATTGTCTTAATGTCTGTTTAAAGGAACCATCACAGACAATTTTAAGAGCTTTGGCAGGAGTGCTAGATCATCATGATTATCACATTGGGGCTTTGGTGGAGGGGCAATTTCCTGCCTTGTCTTTAGCTAATGCATATTGCAGTCTTGACCATCTGTAATGCGCTATAATACTTCTTTTTTCTGACATAAAGTCTTCGGCATGGGTACGTATTCAGGAACTTTTCAGAATGGGTATTTTTTATTATAAAAACTGTAATATGTCACTTAAACATAAGCCCGCTGATTATAACAGGCAAAACGTTCTTTAGGGTTAGCAAATTGCATGTAGTGACACGTCTCCATGGAGGTAGTTTTCCAAGTGGTGCTTTTCACGTGCTTTCTGGGTCTGTATATCTAAGTTCAGAGAGGGAGTGACAAAGAGGAGATGCTGGGTTTAACTCTGATTTGTTTTCTGACCTCAAAGGTTGAAGAGGCAGTTATTTTTGGAGCTAATGGCATGAGTTGAATTGGAAGATTTTTTTTTTTTTTTGATAGGGATAAGTGGGGCACTGTTTAACATGCATTCGGTTGTTTGCGCAGTGGCTGTGACTAGCCCAAACTAATACCCAAATGCTAAATGGTAAACAAAATAACAAAAGCAGAAAAGTAAACAAAATAACAAAAGTCTTAGGAAGCCTACTGTTCTCGTGCAAATAAATGAACCCATCTGAGACTTAAGGCTGAACCCAAGCTGTGCATCCACTTCCAACACAATGAGCTCTGTGGTGAGCTAGGTTGGCCGAATGGCTTGGATTTAATCCTTCACTCCAGCCACAAGTCAGTTCTGTTCTAAATGTTTGGGGCACTATGTAGTGCAGTTATGGAAATAAGTAGTGTTTTGCACACTCAGAGAAATCAGGACCAGACTTAAGAAACTTAGGTTTGGGATATAATAGTAATTCAATCTATTCTTTCTCTTTTTGCTTTGGTCCTTTTGTTTTGTTCTCATGAACACTACCATTTATAAGGAAATTCTGAATTTGTTTGCTGTTAGCAAAGTTTGTGCTATACTAGTCACGTGATATAAAAGAAAGACTAGTTTCCATAAAGTTGATTTGATTGAGTGCAAATGTTGAGGGTGCTGTTGAATGGCTCATGGTCTGATGAATGGGTTTAACATCTTTCAGGACTTAACATTCTGTTTTTCAGTCTTTTTCCATTTAATTCCATGTATGGATTTATGTTCTTTTACATTACCTCATTTTATATCAAATTCAATTATATCTACCATTAAAAATAACATGCAACACAAAGAGCACTGTAGTGAAAAAAAATCAGTCTTAATTTTAATAATGTACTGCATTACTGAGATGCTATTAAAACAAGTCCCAAATTTATCTCTTTTGTTTGTAACCTATTACTTTAAAAAATAAACCCACAACACACAATACTAATTGAATGTCACATTTGTATAGTATCTTAACATTTTTGACATTATTTTATGTCTACTACTTAAGAACAAATTTCAAAACCAGTATGAAAAAGACCAGATGATTTTATTACCACGTTTGGGTTAATATATAATTGGTTCACCACCAGTGTCCTTGATGGCTAATGGATGAAACTACTTTTTAATCAGATCACTTAAGTATTTCACACATGGCTGGAATAAGTTTTTTGGTGACTGCCATACTCAAGCAAAACCACTGGATTACCAAAATGTCTTTGTACACAAAAGGAAAATCTACTTTAAAAAAGTGTTTTTTTTTTTTTTTTTGGTCTTTTTAGTAAATGGCTGTAAGTGACCTGTGAAGTTTGAAATCCCAGATGATCTGCTGAGTTTTAAGGTGGACAGCATAATGATCTATGGTTTTTTTGAAAAAAAACGTTCAAAATTTAGACTCAGTATATGTTTCTAAGCAGGGGATTTTAATCATTTTCAGTAGGTAGAGGCTGAGAGACTCAATTTAGAGTTTCTGAGGCAAGTTTATAATCCAAAAGTTGGCACTTTGGCTCACTGTGGCAAAGACGACATTACTGTAACTCGAATACTTCACAACTAAGGAATGCGTGTCTGGAAGTTTCCTTCTGAAGTGAACTGTTCCTTCGGCTGATAACTGCAGTGTTGAGAGTTACACTCTGCCCCCCTAATTTCCCTCGCTCCGTGGCTAGTCGGAGTGTATATGAGAAGTCATGTATTCCGACAACTGGAGCCTCCTTTCCTAAGACCTTTCGAAAGCATCCATCTTTTACTTCTTTGTACACCTGCTGACAGTTTCTTAAATGGATCAGCAGTTTCCTTACTCTTCTACAGAACTGATGACAGTTTTCAAGGGGGGTATGAAAAATATCCTGGCCTTGAAGTTGTTTACACCAATATTCACAGTTGATAAATTGGGCTGTCATTCTGATCTTACCGTAGAGGGCAAAAAGGGGATTTAGTAGTGGGGTTGATCACGGCAATACAAGGCACAAACAGATCCTACATCCATTACCAGATTCCGTCACCATCTGTTGTTCTCCATCTCCGCCGAGGGCAGGCACAGGAGGCCTAACTGCTCCAGGAAGGATGCAGCCGGTAAGGCAGAGGGAAGGTGTCTGGGAAATAAAGGTGTTCAATCCTGACCTGGACGCCGGAGAGAGTTTATGGACCCCCCTTAACACTAAAGGGTTTAAAATAGAAACTGGAAACTCCACTGTCTGGGGACTCCCTTACTAAGCATTCTTGTTTGAAGACAGGTGAAGGAAAGATTGTTTCTCAATGGCTGCTTCATGATTTCGGTTCTTTGTTGTACTCACTTCCAAACAACTGAAATGTGTGGATGGGCAGGCTAGATTATAGAGTTTAAACCATACGATGTTATATTTAGGCATTATTTATTTATGATTAATCTCTATATCCCTGATTCCCAACTAATGTGCAATGTCAGAATCATCTGGATGATTTCTGCAAACTATGCAAGCCTGGCCCTTGCAACGTCAGTGCTGCTGAGCCAGATTCTTGGGGACCTGGTTGAGAAGGAGCCACGCTGGGGAGGTGTGATTAGCCACTATCCTGCTGGTCAAGAATCACTGCTTTGGGTAGGTTAGTGTTTCCTAAGTCTCAGCCTATCAGGGACACCTGGGGAGCTTTATCAAAATATAAATTTCTAGGCCCCATTCTAGCTCTAAAGCAATCAGAATCTTCAGGGGGTGTGATGGGGCAGGACCCAGATAACTGTATTTTAAAAAATCTGCCCAGGTGGTTCTGGTCCTCTAATAGGGTTTGGACAACTACCCTAGAGGAGGGAAGAAATTGATGGAACGAGAATAGCATTTTAAGTGATGGAAAGGCTAGCTGGCATGGCACCGAAGGGGAGATTCTTGGGGGATTCAAAGCCACGATGTGATGAGGACAGTTTTCATGTGATCAGCATTCTACCCAGAAAAATCAGTTTACCTAAGGTGGATTTTTTTTTTTGACAATCAGAAATATTTATAGTGTTAATAGTGGCAGTGGAAACCCACAGATGTTTCTGAATCCCAGGCAAGGAAAGTTCAGAAATGAGTTTTAATTCAGAAATCCATCTAAAGTATAATCCCCTAGGAAACAGAAAAATGGGATTTATGAAATCTGGCTCTCCCACCTGTGGACCGATGTGTGGATGAACGAGAGGGAATACCAATCTAGATGCTAAGCCATTTGCAGGCTTCTCACGTTGTGCTGTCTGCAGTGACTTTGCCTTGAGAAAGATTGCAACAGGGTACTGGCTATGTAAGTCTATAAGCAGTAATCTGAGATGATAGCCATGCTGTTTTAGAGGTGAGTGGTGGGGGCAGGTGGGGGAAAGGTAGGAAGAAGCAGAGAAATTTGGGAGGAAGCTGAGGGCTAGAATTCACTACATAGTCTGACAAGAGTGGAAGAGAACAGATTTTTACACGAATCAGGTGATTCTTTTGCACCCAGGTTTTGTCTGCTTGTTGCACGGATAATGCAAGCTCTTTCCCCTTTCCCCCTTCCTAAGGGCGACAGTCTGTTAACTGAGTGAACATTAAAATGTCAAAGTTTTGTTTTAGAAAGTGTAGTTGTACAAATACTGATTTTCGGTTACAAAAAAAAAAAAAAAACACCTCCTTTGGATCTTAAAAACAGCAGAAAGGAGTCTGACTTTATTAAGTCATCATTATCAGAAGTGGCCCATAATCTCCAAACTGGAGCTCCGAGGAGCTGTTCTATCTTTTGCAGAAATTGGTTAGGAAGTAACTGAAACTGGTTTTCCAAACAGCAAGGATCAAACCCCATCTGGAAGCCAGAGACCCCAGTAACATAGGGCCCTGAAGTCCTGCTCTGCGAGTCTGACTCCGAGTCCCTTTCAAGTTGTGCCACTGACTGAGGGGATGAGTGGAGATCAGAGGCAGGTGGTAGCAGGAAGGGCTGTTTCCTTTCTGGGGAACAGCCCTTACTTGGACTCTTCTATCTCCATTCTCTTCCCTTAGTCCCCAAATTATGGCTATTTGTCTGTCTTTTTTTTTTTTTTTTTTTTTTAATACTGTCAGCTTTTAAATGTAAGGTCCTGGAGAAACAAGGACTGTTTCATTTGAATGTGTTAATGGGTTGTGGGCACTTCTAATAAATAGTAAGTGACTCCAAACTTTAATTTTTGTGACCTTCCTAAACTTGTGCTTAAAAGCATTTCCATTTTGTAAGATTTCTTAGAATAGAATCTAGCAGGTTTCAGAGAAACTTCGTAGATGCTTTAATCCCAAACTGGGAAATCACTTCTGCTAAACGAATGCAGGCTTTCTTGTAGTGGGCATTTGGTTAATATATGAAGTGCTCCATTATCAATATTGCATTAGTCAAGGCCGTTTAAGTAGCATTTACATTCTCTTGCAGGAATTGCATATGGATTTACGGCAAAGGACAGGAGTCTAAATCACGTGGATTTTTATTCATTATAAGAATGCCATTCAACTCGGTTAAGCAAATCTGAGGAAATATTTGAAAAGTTGACTAAGTTTTCAAGGTACTAAAACAGAAGTAGAAGGTCCCATCGTTTTCTGCAGTTTTGATTCCCCCGGATCTGAGGGAAAAAGTGTTTGATTCTGGGACCTGGGCTAATTCTGATCACCTGCAGCACCAGAGCCTAATGAATAATGGGATTGGAGCGAAAAATAAATAAATGTCAGAAGGAACTTAACAATCATGACTTACAAGCAATAATCTGATTTAGAAAAATATTAAATTAGGGCCTAAATGGAATGCAGTACGTGAACGGTTCCCTTCGAGGGACCCAGGGGGCGCCCTCTAAGTGGTGCTGGTGGGCAAAGGGCGTTCGCCTCAGCTGTGGCGGGAGCCTGATTGATGCCCCTGCTGGTGCAAGCCTGGTGACCAACTTATTATTACAGCAGCTCTGAGGTTTGTCGCTGGGCTGTGCAAACAAATGATCGACATCATGTGGGAACGGCAGTAAGTGGAAGGGCCTCGGTGGAAAACATCGTCTATGAAACAGGCTTTTCAGCCCAGAAGTTAGCTACCGAGAATGTAAAAACAAAGGTCTTTGCAAGAGAGACAGTGAGCAAAGCATGATGGATAATCTCGACCATGCACATAATTGCTTCCAGGTGTCTGGCCACTTTATTGCTCTTGAGGTTACGCTACCACCCTGACAGTGTTTTCTTTCTCAAACACGGCAGCTCCTCAGAAAGCTGGTGCCAGTCCTTCCTGCTAGCCGCATCACCCTAGGTTTGACGCCGTTACGGCCCAGGTCTCCAGACAACTGCCACGTTAGGGAGATTTAATAAGGTAGGTGTATAAAATGGAGTTTAGGGAAGCCCCATGAAAAGTCAGTGGCGCTCTGGAAGTTTGTTTTCTCCATCTGGGTTAAGCTGTCAACTGCTAGAAGTATTGATAATTTTTTCAAAGGTAGCTTTTTTTTACTCCTCCGCTGCATGACATTTTTCGATGCAGTCTGTAGCTCTCTTTTTATTGAACAGATTGGATTTCTAATGCCGTTTTCAAAGACTTTGGGTATCCACAAGTGACTATTTAATGATTTAATTCAGATGCAAACAGAATGAAAAACATAAAGTGTTCTTGCGTGGATGTCAACACCCTGAAGAAAGTTCAAGCAGTTTTCTTAATCACCTGCTTTTCTAGGCTAGAGAAAATAATTGTGGGAGCTTAAAAATGCTGTCGCTTTTCATTTCTAAAAAGCTTGTTCCGAGAATAGTAATCCAAATTCACATGTTTTTAAAATTCCTGGATGTAGGCAGACTCAGGTACTGCTGATAATTCAATATCTGGTCTTCAAAATTGCTATAAAAAGACCAAAATCTTGTAAATGAAAATAAACACGCATTTTGTAACTACTCACAGTTCCCCTCCTCCTCAGGATCTCTAGAATCTGTGGAGAGGGAGGGAATACTTTTTTAAAGGTGGGAATAAATGATAGGTTTGATGAAAACAGTTATGGAATGTAGGATACATACAATAACTCCTCTAATCTACACAACCATTAGGTAGTATTTGACTTAGAATATCCTCACCAAAGATATATACACACGTAAGTATATAATTACTTTATATTCCTATGTTTTAGACTCTTGCTTTGAACTCTCACAAGAAAAAATGTCATCAAACTGTGGGAATAATTTTATCTTTATTAACATTTCTTATTACGCCATCATTTTAAAAAAATCGATCATCATAGTTTTCAGAAATATCTTTTCACGGTCCACACTGACTGGCATCTGCAAGATGAAGGTACTGCCCTTGGGGCAGAGGCTGTTACATTTCAGGGCACCTCTGACTGGACCATCAATCATCCCTTTCTCCACATGGGATCATGTTCCTCTTCTCTTTTTGACCTTATCTAATATATTCACAATTCAAAGCGTGCAAAGTTGGATCTTCCGTGTAAAAATTCAAATGTCTTTTTACTCACACAGCTCAATCAAATTTTCCACTAAAAATGAATTGTGTTGGAATACAGACCTAATCCCCAAGGATGCACTGAAGCATCCCTTTTGACCTGGGTGAGGCCAGATGCATCCACACACTGGCAGGGGGGCCGCAGCAGAAAGCCAGATGATTATTAAAAAACATAATGGTGTGAGAATTGCAATGAATTTTAATAAACTCGTCTTTCTGCAATTTAGGTTCATTTCTTCTGCAAGAATATATATAATATGTATATATATTTATGTATACAGTTTTATATACGAATGGTCCTCCTTATTAAAAAGGTAATAACAGTAACTTTTCACTTCAAGACCAAGCAAAGGGCTTTTATTTTGTACAAAGCAATTTAAGTGGGGACCTGGAGTAAACCATTTCACATGGTATTTACAACTGCAACAGTTTTAGTGATTTGTCTACATTTATTTTACATTCTCCATGACTGAAATAGTGGGTCTAGAATATAAAATAGTCTGCAGGTAAGTCTTTCGTAGACAGATGGCCTAGTTTTGCTCCTTCGAGTGCACTGTGCTTTGGCCTGCTTTTGCCTACTCTGCCCTCATTTGCTGGCCCATCCTTGCTGGGAAGTTCTCTCTTTCTCTATAGTCAGTTAAATGACTGATCCGGTTCTCTTGGACCCACTGTTTCTTGACCACCTTTCCCCATTGTCTCAATGATCGAGAGGAACACATTCTGAGCAAGTAATCATTCCTGGTGCCTTCAGACGAGGCCCCTGGAACTTCCCTGAAAATAGACAGTCTGCAAACCTCACACCCTCAAAAAGCTTGATTTTGCAGTATGAACCCAGCTTAGGGCCTTTGAGAACTTTCTCTGCAAGTGAAGAAGTTAAAAGTGAAGAAACAACAGTTAGTAGCTTTCGAAGGACATAGCCAAAGACAAAGAGTCTTCACTTTATCTAGGGCCTCACGAAGAATTTCAGCGAAGGCACCATGCTCTAGGGTCGTTACTCCTCTCTGAATGGTGTTGAACATTTTAGAAGAAGGCCACCAGAAAACAGGTGAGAAAGGTGAAAGCTTAATGGCATATAGCAGGAGGGTCAGTCTGGAAGCGAGACTGACCTATCTTCTTGCAACTGGGAGAGGTGTTATATACGTACACAGGCGTCTAGTTTGGCCGCAAGCAAAAGGAGTGTCAAAGGGGGACTGAGGCAGCTCTAACTCAATACTTCCATTTCCAGAAGCAGATTGCTAAGGCCGAGGCAGTCCAGGAAAAGAAGGTTCTCTGGTCGTTGATTTATCAAGACAACGAGGCTTTGGGTGTGAGTCTTATAATTCTTTTTACTCATGGCCCTGTGAAAAGATCTGTAGCTATTACCATGGCACCGACTCCTGCCCTCTGCACACCCGCCTGGATGAGGCGGCCAGAGCTCTGCCTCACCATTACCTACCTCTGAGATGTTGCCCTTGAGTTTTCTCAAGCTGGAACATCCTCCCTCACCCCTGCTGACCCAGACTTTACCACTCCCCATGGCTTAAGCTCAGATGTCATTTCCTGAAGTTTTTTCGGATCACCTTGGCAAGGACTGATCTCTCCTTTTGAAGTCCATATAGGTTGATGGTAACATGCTAGAGCATTTACCTCTGTGGCTCCCAGTGTAGTCACTTGTGTTTTTATCCTATTCCTATCGGATTTGAAGCCACTTAGTGGAGAGAAAATTGATTATGTGCCACACAGCATGTTACGTATGTTTTGTGTCTAATCTCCTTTAATCTTGGTGAGATATCTCTGATCTAGACGTTATGGTCCTCATTTTCCCAAAATGAAGAAACTGAGGCCCAGAGAGCATAAGGGGCTTGCTCAGGTCCCACGGGTGGTGAGGGGGAGGGTGGAGAGATTTTGGTTCAAGTATGCATGACTGTCACAGCCCATGCTCTGCCTTTTGCTGACATGCTCAGGGGAGGGACCAGAGCTAGTTTTTATCCCTTCCAGGGACTGGACTATTTGTTGATTTAATTAGTGATTTTGACAAATCACTTGGCATTTGGCTTTGTAAACATTGTATTCTAAAGTGGCTAAAAATGGCTTTATAGAAAAAGAAGTGAATTTTGTATTTGGCATTGTGGTTAATTGATTCCATATCACATTTTAACATCATAGGGCCTGGCAATAGGATAAAATGATAAGAGGAAATGATTGATTTGACAGAAGGTCCTTAAATTTCATTTAATATCATTTTATTGCATTTTTGAAAAGATTTTATTTATTTATTTGACAGAGAGAGACATAGCGAGAGAAGGAACTCAAGCAGGGGGAGTGGGAGAGGGAGAAGCAGGCTTCCCGCCGAGCAGGGAGCCCGATGCAGGACTCGATCCCAGGACCCCGGGATCATGACCTGAGCCGAAGGCAGATGCTTAGCGACTGAGCCACCCAGGCACCCCTGCATTTTTAAATATAGATGGATTACAGAAATGTTGGGGGCAGTCATTTATTTAAAATACCAGTGCCAAATAAGAGACATGAGCTTCTGACTTTGTTCATTTCCTTATGACGGATTGAGTGAACGTTGAACCCCAGGTCATCCTGTGAGCACACACACTTAGTCTGGAGTCACTGTCTCTGGGGAAGGAAAAGTTTTGGGCGTAGTTTAATGTAACGTCCCTGGCATTGAGGTCCATTTTAGGGGAACCTGAGCCAAGGCACCGTAGAAAGCCACAACGCTAGACATGTGACAAGGCACGCTGCTGGCCAAGCGCCTGAGCCAAGCCCAAGGGAGGCAGTAGGTAGAGGTGGGGTTTTCACACCAACTGAAAAGTTGGGGTAAAAACCAACTTCTCCACTTTACCCCAACTGGGGTAAAGTGGAGAAGGCATGTGGCTTTCACCAGCAGGGAGGGAGGGTAGCCACAGAGTCTAGATGACAGACTTTTCAAGGGTAGGGGCCAAGTAGGGGCTCACTCTTCCCTTCTACTACCCAGCAATTTGCTTGGTCCACTGTGCTCAAAAAGTACTTACTGAATGGACGGCTATGAGGAGCTCCATGGAACTGTGCTTTTGCCAAAATGCAAATTGTGTTACATGGGATGTTAACTAACAGGCCCTATGAAACCAAGGGACTCGTTATTTGTGAACACTTGTGAGACTTCCTCAGGCTTATTCTGCGGTAGGTATGAGGGCACTGTGGGCTGAGTGACAGTGGTTTCCACGGTAGGAGCAAAGCTGGAGATCAGGGTTTCTTTTCTTCTGGCCCCATTATTGCCCTCAGTAGGTACAGCCTGAGGAAATGTGGGTAATGTGCCTATGTATTTGTGCTGAGATTTACATCATGGGAGATGGCTCCCAGGACAGTAAGATGAGGACTCTTGGTAGCTGTTTTGCCATTTTCAGGGATCGTTTAGTAAATTACTTTTTTTCCTCCCAAGTCTTAAATGGGCCCCAGTATGGCCAGAAAGAGTGAATGTAACTTCCAAAAATCCTTTATGTAGTCCTGGGGACTGACATGGTCCCAGGAGAAGCTATTTCCAAATTTAGTTTACAAACACAATAAAACGATATGTGCGGTAAAGGTTTGGAGATGTTATGAAATAATTCAGCCCTGATCTTTGCGCCGGTTTAACTTACCATCTACAGTTTGGTATAATACTTCTAAGACTGCTGATTTCGAATTCCATTTTGAGCTTGCAAGCCTCTTTAAAAACCGCATTTCCTTAAAAGGAGCAAGAAGGCTTGCTTTTGTCCCTCCCAGAGGAATTTGTGCAGGAAACAAGAAGGTAAGAGGGTTAGTTATTTGAAGCAGATCCCTGCTGTGTGCAGCATCATTGGCTAAACTGCATCTGAGGCTCCAAAGACAGTTTACTCAAAATAGGTATAAGAGCTTTCTGTTGGTCCTAGAGAATAAACAGAATAAAGGACACACCATGCATCTTCTGCATTTCGGAACTCCTAGGAGATGCTTCTGCCTTTCTTATTGAAACGTCATGTAAGCATTCATAGTGAAAGGCAGATATTCTTGACTCGCGCCTAGAAATATTGCTGACAGTCTTAAGTCTATATACTTGGTTGTAAGTCCCTAAATGAACTTGAGAAGCAAAGAACTATTTTGAGGAGGAGGAGAGCAGGACCTCAGAAAGAGGAACTCTGTTAGCCTGAGGAATGACCCCAATTCTCAGGCGATGAATAAGGCTTTTGTTTTGAGGGAGGTGACTTGATTCAGAGGAAAGAAGCAAAGAGAACAAACCTCAGACTGGAGACATGGTTTCCTTGGCTCACAAGGCCAAAGGCAGCAGCCAGAACCCAGCACATGGCGGTCTTATGCAGTTGGATTTTCAGAGAATGTCATCCTGTTGCACTCAGAAATGTAGTTTGCTTGTTTGTTTATTTATTTTTTTGACGTTGTTGATTAAGCCAATATGGGCGTTCAAGGTCTCTGACCAGATGGTCACCGAATTGTCCTCTGCGTAGGGTCATCCATTTATCTGTTGTTTAGAAACAACACATAATCAAACTTGTAAAATGGTTAGGACTTGTATCCAGTCCAGACAAGCAGCCTGAGTTATGAGGGAACAAGGTCAAGCCTGAGGATAAAGGCAGATCTCAGCATAATGCTGGGTGAGGTGTGGCAAAAGGCAGAGTGGGAATAAGATCAAAAATGGAAAAATCAAGGTCAGAGTAGGAGTGGAGAGAAGCAGGGGCAGAGGATCACGGGGCAGGATGCCGGGGAAGCAACACTGAAGCCTTTCTTCTCTTCTTGAGGAGAAGCCGACTGTGCCTTCTGTGACAGGATAATAATGCTTGGAGTTTACACAGACCGTTTATACTGAAGAAATCTGGTTCTACAAGATATTGACAATTAGAGAACTAAATATTTTTAAAATTACATTATTTTTAAGAGTTTTTTTAAATGCAATAAACATCCTTTTTTTTTTTTTTTTGAATCTAAAATGTAAACCCCATAAAAGCAAGGGCTGTGTTTCATTCATTATTGAATTCCCAATGCACAGGACAGTATCCAGTAAATATTTTTTAAGTGACTAAAACAGAAATGAAACTCTCATGTACCAGGCACTATGTTAGATGTTATGGAGACACATGCAGCTCTAATTTTCAAAGGGCTTATTAGAAGATTTAGGACGTATTCATAAATAACCATTAAAGATAGAAAATGGCATCAGAATAGACCATTTTCAGTGAGTTTACAGTGAGGATGGAGCCTTCCTGGTGGGTGGGAATTTGGGGGTAGGTAAGGGAAGACTCTCTGTGGTCAATTATATTTCATTTAGGCTTCGTAGAATAGGGTGGGTTTAGAAATGGTGGAGGTGGATACACAGGTATTCCAGGCTAAAGAAAATACCTGAATGAGAGGGGATTTGAGAAAAGTAGGGGACACTGAGTAGCTCATTTCAGCTAAAGTGAAAGCTAGCTAGCTACATAATGGGGGCATGGGAACTAAGGTGGAGAATGTGCATCAAGATAAATTGATTGAATTCATCACAGAAAGGAGTTTGAGTACCACAGAAATGAGTTTTTGCTTTATTCTGAAAGGATGGAGGGGTATTGAGAGTCTTTCAAAAGGGGTCAGGGTTGTATCTTGGAAAATGCATTTGGCAGTAGGATGGGTGATGAATTTGAGAAGAATGAGTCTAAAGGCAACTGGAGAGCTCTTCATGGAGACCAGGCAAAAGGCTCTGAGCATTTGAACCTGGGTGGTAATAATGAGGGTGGAACGTGAAGGTGAATGTGAGAGATACCACAGGTGTGGATGGAGTATCCAGGTATAATTGTTTGTTGTAGAGTTGGAGATGTGGGGCTGAAACTTGGGAAAGAACTCAGGATGAGGAAAAGATTGGAAGCCGTTTGTATAGAGCTGTTAGTTACAGGAAGCTATACAATTGGACTGGGCATCAAGTGAGCAAGAGGAGAATGGACCGGGAATTTTGCCAAGGAAAGATCATTTAGGAAAACCTATGTTTATGGAGACAATTGAAGAGGAACTGGAGACAAATGCAGAGGAAAGATTGTCAGAGACAGAAGACAATGAGGACCATGAGTTCTGGAGATCACGGGAGAGGGTTTCAACGAGCCTCCAATGGCTCTTGAAGCCGTAAGAAGGTGAATGATGAGAAATGCAAAAATGTTCTGCCCAAACAAGTTCATTAGAGACACTTAAGAGAGTGCACAGTGATTGAAACTGAGGAAATGATACAATCCACTAATTCTGGGAGTTTGGAGGTTAAGAGTCAAGAGAGTAGTGTCTTGATGGGGTGTTAAAAGAATTGCAAAAAAAAAAAAATCTTACAGATGGGAGAGGTTGTATTGCTCATTAGGTGCATGGGAGGAGGTGAAGAAAGAAGGAGTGAGGGAGGGAAGGAGAGAGGGACAGACAGAGATGGAAAATGGATGGAGCATTTGGGAATATCCTAGAATCATTGACATTTTTCTGTCTGATTCTTTCCAGTCAGGCCTGGAAAAGGGGCTTAATAAATAAGAGATGCTGAATTGTCTGTTGAGTATGGAATGTTTACCTGAGCTCTGCTTTTGCCAAAGCCCACATTATGTTTTCACAGAAGATTGTTTTCCTATTATTTTGTTATCATTTGTTGGCTGGAGTATCCCCCGAGTGCTCCTCGGGGGATGGAAACACAGACCCACACTTCTGACTCCAAAGTATAAAAACTTATTGTCAAACCCATTGCCATGACCTATTCATTCATTTGAATGGTCCAGATTAGTATGGAACCATCAAGTCAGTCTGTACCTTTTAGGAGCCATTTCTCCTTGTGTCTGGGCATGAGTTTAGGTGGCTTTTGAAAATGGAAGCCAAGGCCAAAATTACACGCATATTCATAAACTATAAACACACAATTATGCATACACAATCCGACACACCCCCTATAATAATAAAACTGAAACCAAAGGCACCACACAAAATACTTTTTTGCTTTGCTGGCAGAGGTTGTGGAAGGCTTTTTGTAATACTGGGCTCAATTTTCAAGAGTTTATTACAAGTCCACAATTAAAGATAGTACACACAAAAGAATTATTCTCAGATGTAGGATTTTGCAGTACTGTTTGCAACTCAAATATGCACTATCTGGGGTGCTGTTTGAGGTTCACAATATAGTGCCTTTGATTGTATGTAGCCCTGGTCATGTTTTCAACATATTCTTGGAAAAGTTCTTTTATTTGCTTTTGAGTGTACATGGGCCTTTGCAATTTGTTCTCTTATTTGGACTGCATAAACAGCATCAAGATGCTTTTTCCCTTTCATTCAAACAAACAATGGCTTTGTAACTAAGAAGAAAATTAGTAACAGGTGAAAGTTTATTTTTAATGCTGTTGAGATCAAATTGCTGTTTAACTTACAGAGCGACCCCCCCACGTCTCTTTTAATGTTTCAAAATTATTTATAAATTAAACTTACACAACCTCGAAACATGCTCAGAGCATAAAAATGGCCTCTTTATTCTGTATTACTAACAGAATACGAAGGATGTTGCTTTGTTCTGACTTTTCCTTTGCAAATTTATTTTTAAAACGCCACTTGCATTATAAAAATTTACATAGAGCTGTCTTGGAGATTTTTAATTTTGTGCTTGTATATAAATCAAAGTTCTGTTCTTAGAATTATGTTGCTTTTAAAATCCATACTAATGTTTGCTTTTATTAGGTATGTTTTATATTGTGTATGTATTTGTTTATGTTCTATTTCATTGTGTTACATGATTGTGTCTTTTGGGGACTTTGCTTTGTAGTTGTCCTATTTCATCACTGCACTATAGAGAGTTTATAACCACCTATCTAATGAAAACATTTTCTAAGGGTTAAATCCCCCCATCCCTTTCATCTTTCTTTAAAAGTCATAGAATGTCTAGAACCTATAGAACGATATAAAGAATATTAATCAAGATCTAGTTTACCCAGTACATCCCTACTTCTATTGTAAATTTCTATTGAAACAAATAAAATATTGAATGATTCCATTAATGATAGTTTTATAAAGTATTTGGGAGAGAAGGGAGATGGATTTTGGTTCAAACAAATAATGTTTTAGAAGTCAAGAGGTCTTCAGAAATGGGGGGCGCCTGGGTGGTGCAGTCAGTTAAGTGACTGACTCTTGGTTTCAGCTCAGGTTGTGACCTCAGGGTTGTGGGATCTAGCCTTGTATCGGGCTCTGCACTCAGTGTGGAGTTTGCTTAAGTATCTTTCTTTCTCCCTCTCTCTGCCCCTCCCTCTCCACGCTCGTTCACTCACTCTCTCTGAAATAAATAAATAAATCTTTTTATTTAGAGGGTCCTTGGAAGGTGGAAGGGTCCCTCCCTCCCCATAAGTGGATTGGTGATCCCCTGGAGAGGAGGTATCCTTCTTAGGTGAAAAATTGTCAATTGGACATGTTATGTGGGGTATTGAGAATCTACCAGCCTGTGGGAATTGCAAACTTGAGAATAATTCCACAATGGCTCCAATCAAAAGAATGAGGATTTTGAATACGGGGGTATGATGTGGTGGGTGGATAGGTTTGAGGAAGGAGAATTAGGTGTATAGCATCTTGAAAATGATTTTGGTGACAAGTTAGAATTTTTGGTTCTTTTGTTCCAACATTAGGGATTTTCTCTTGAAGGCTTTTGACTTGTAACATTGTACATATGAGTATTTCCAAACCAAATACTTTTAATGGTCTCTTTTCCCAAGTAAAAAAAAGCTTGATTGGGGCACCTGGGTGGCTCAGTCATTAAGCGTCTACCTTCGGCTCAGGTCATGATCTCAGGGTCCTGGGATCGAGCCCCGCATCAGGCTCTCTGCTTGGTGGGAAGCCTGCTTCTCCCTTTCACACTCCCCCTGCTTGTGTTCCCTCTCTCACTGTGTCTCTCTCTGTCAAATAAATAAAATCTTTAAAAAAAAAAAAAACTTGATTCACATGTAAACTCTGAATGCATTCTTCTTCATCTGGCCCTTGGCATTCTCATGTGATATTCCCAAAGTTCTTGTGAATATGAGATTCTGCAAACAATGTACAGGTTTAGACCAATTCCACCTAATAAACAATTTATTAGATATCAGTTATGTGTTGTAATTATGCTAGCATTAGACCTCCTCCTATAAGTAAGGGTTTTACATCCAGAGGGGTAGAAAGTAGATAAAAGACTTAGATATTGTTAACCACTCTTCCATTCTCTCCCTCATATTCCCTTCCCTCCTTTCCCAGTGGAAAGCTGAATGAGGAAATCTAGCCTAGGGAGCCAGGGGTGTTTGGGAACAGTTTAGCCTGGCAAACAAATTCTGCCAAAGACGTTTCAGTGGCTTAGAGGTGAATGAGGACATAGGGAAAATTTCAGTCTTCCTTCAGCCAGGGAATGGGTCGGATTCATGCATTGCTATCAGTGCCCAGCACACGGAAGGCACCCATCCATGTTGACTTAACCAGTGAGTGGGTAGGATAAATTCCACTGTCACTGTACCACCTGCTTTTCTAAAGCCTCACTCCCCCAGCCTCTGGCATAACCCCTGTTATCATGCTGCCACCGGCCTCCAAAATGCCCTTCCTTCTCCAGCTTCAGAAATACCATTCTCTAAGGACGTCATTTAGTTTATCTCTGCCCTGGAGTGAATGAGTCCCAGGTTTCTAGGAGGTGTTCACGTTTTAAAGACATGCACATTGATCGGGTGCCTCTCCAGCTGGTGTGAGGTGTTGGGCGACAGTGTAGAGAACAGAGTTCTGAGTTGGGTGCTCCTAGTCTGCTCTTCTTCCTCCACATTTGCTCCCCTTACCTTTTTCAAGGACTAAAATGTATGGAATCAGCTTTGCAGAAACAGATCATTAACTGCTACTTTCTCCTGCTTTTGTAGACACTCTGCATCTCAGGGGCTCAGAACAAGGAGTTGTTGCTTAGAGAGTATATGTTGCCAGAGCACATCACACATATTTGAAATCTAGGCTCCCCAAAAGATTCTCTTGCAGAACAGTTCTAAGCACATTGTCAGCATTGTTTCAGTTACTTATTGCTACCGCCAAACCATCCAGACTTAGAGGTATAAGCAACAACTATTTAACTCTGCTCAGAGTCACATACAGCATAGCCCCACAATGTCCGGGGCCTCTGCTGGGAAATCTCAAATGACTGGGGCTGGAATCACCTGAAGACTCCTTTTCACATGCCTGGCACCTGGGCTAGAGTTACTCTAGGGCTCAGTTGGCATTATTTACCAGCACACCTACATGTCACCTTTCCCTGTCCTTGGGCTCCTCACAACGTAGTAGTTGACTTCTGAGACGAGGTGTTCTCAGAAAAAGTGTCAGGGAAGTGAGCGTTCCAAGAGAATAGGGGAGGCTGTTGGGCGTTTCTCACCTTGCCCGCGAAGTCAGGAACCATCACTTGCGCCACACCCCGTTGGTTACAAGGGAGCCACTGGGCTGGCCAGAGTCAAGAAGGGAGGAAGTACATGCCACTTGTCGATGGAGGGGAGTCAAGGTCACACTGTGGAAGAGCATGTGGGCTGGGAGTTAATGGTGTGGTCATGTTCAGAAAATACAGTCGGCTGCAGCACTTAACAATGTTGCCCCTTATTAGCATAGCCCACACTTTACACACGTAGTCTCCAGTCCTCTCAACCACCCCGCAAGGTAAACATTACCCTCATTTCTGAGCTGAAGAAACTGAGGCCCAAGGAAGCTTGGAGACTTGCCCCAGGCCACACAGTGATAAAGCCAGGATTGTACCCTGGGTCTGTTTTACTCCGAAGCCCACACTCCTTCCATTATATGACATTTTTGTATTAGATTATATGGGGAAAGGGGAAAATTGTGTTTAATAGAACTAGTTTGAACTTGCTATGGTAATTAGCAAATTATAAGGGATTATGTAAATTGAAATAAATATATGTTCACATTTGAGAAATGAGAAAGTCCCACACAATACAAGTCATTTTCCCTTCTTACCGATTTTTTTTTTTTTTTTTTTGGTCTACCCTGGAACAAGTTGGCGATATGACATAAACATGAATGCAGACTTTCTAAATTTAGGCTATGTGCAGGTTAGCTGTTATTGGGGTAGTCAGATGCCTTGGTAAGAAAAGAATACCCCCCCGCCCAATTTTTGCCATCCTCGAACAACAAATTATCTGAAAAGGTTAGCAATATGTGGCAGATACATTGTGAGAGGGAAAAATCATGATTGATTTTAACCACATTCCTTGTTTCTTTCTTTTTTTAAAAAAAAAATTTTATTTATTTATTAGAGAGAGAGAGTGAGAGAGGGAGAGCCCAAGAGGGGGGAGGGTCAGAGGGAGAAGCAGACTCCCTGCTGAGCAGGGAGCCCGATGTGGGACTCAATCCTGGGACTCCAGGATCATGACCTGAGCTGAAGGCAGTCGCTCAACACACTGAGCCACCCAGGCGCCCTCCTTGTTTCAAAACTTTCCAATGCATCTCTCTACAGACTCTCTGACATTAATTAAAAACAACTTGTTGAAGCATTTGTGATGTATTACATAGAATTTTAAGATATTTTATTTTCAAAGGACAAACATACATGACAAATGCTGTTTGTATCTGCAAGTAAATGTACATTGCTGTGACCTGGAGAAAACTAAAAAGGTAGAAGGTAAAATTTTACAAAACGTATACAAATACTCCATGTCTGTTTCTAGAGTCTTCCTGCCTGTGTGTCTATGTATGTGGGAGGGGGCGTATGGGGTGATAAAAGGGAGGAGCTTCTGAGAGAAACATGCTTTTTTTTTTTATATGAGGAAAAATATTGCTTTAAAACTAGGTTTGATTTATATAACTTGCATACATTTACTTTAGAGAACAAAGGGTAAATTATCGGGCCTCCGAATGACCAGTAAATTTCATGGACACAGATTCGTCATAAAAGTGTGCTGTTATGCTTTCTAAATAAATGTGTTAATAACTTATAACTCCCAGGCAGTTGGAGTGGTGATCCTGAGGTGTTTTCAGGGAATGGAACCTCGACTCTGATATATGTCGTTATCGCTAATTGAGCATTTGTGTCATTCCTCACAGTTTGATTTTTCAAGCTCCCTCTCCAGAGTTTGCATGGAACACTGCTACAGGCAACAGGCAGATAGGATTGTCCGTAGAAAGCTGGGAGGGAGTGGGGTTTTTCTGGGAAGGAGAGCTCAGAAACCAAGAACGGCAGGAACTGCCCTTCCTCCCTTGGACTCTGTGTTAGTTTGCTGGGGCTGCCGTCACAGAGGGCCCCAAGTCGGGGGCCTGAAACAACAGAAATTGATTGTCTCATAGTTCTGGAGGCTGGAAGTCTGAGATCAGGGTGTCAGCGGCATGTCGGCAGGTGTGAGCCAGGGGGCTGCTCCAGGCTGCGGATGGCCATCTTCTTGTGTCTTCCCACCGTCTTCCCTCTGTATGTGTCTGCGTCCAAATTTCCCCTTTTATAAGGACACTGGTCATATTGCATTAGAGCCCGCCCTAAATGACCTCCTCTTAATTTGGTAGCCTCTATGAAGACCCTATCTCAAAGGAATTCCCATTCTAAAGTACTGGTAATTAGGACTTCAACATATGAATTAGGGACAGGGGGACATAATTCCACACATAACGGACTCCATCCTGAACCTTGCCTTGGAGGTATTATCTCTTCAGAAGAACCACAGCTGTGGGTTTGGAAAGGAACACGAAACCCTCCAGGTGTTTGAGAATCCGCCCACACAAAATCACCCCAAGAAGGAACACCAAAGTTCCTGCTGTGAGGGTGATTATATGATCTGTCTTGTGAACAGGGACATTTGAGCACAGAGGGGGCACAAACCAGAAGACTGCTGGTCCAGAGCACGTTCTGGATGGTCTCCCTACTCTTGGCATTTTGAGAATCCCCAGTTCAGAACAGATGCATCTCCGCAAATGGTGCTCCAGATTCCCAACAGGCATTGTTTTGAACAGTTATCATCATCTGAGCAGTAGGCATGTGCTGGTTACTGCCCTCTAATCTCTATAATATTCTTCCAGGCAAGTGTTGTTTTTGTTTTACAGAAAAGGAAAATGAGACCCAGAGAGAGCTAGTGATTTGAAGGAAGTCACACAGCTGTTAAGACTCTGGATGCCTACCCTGGTTATCCAGTTCTCCAGCCTGTTCCATCCCATCCCGCACCTGTCTCCCTCTCTCTCTCACTCTCCATTTTGTTTTGAGCATTGCACACGGGCAGCCCTGGCATGCAGCCAACCAGTTTGTGTGTGTGTGTGTGTGTGTGTGTGTGTGTGTGTGTGTGAGGGGGACTTTTTCAAGTTTGAATTCACTTTTGCTACAAAGGACTGATCTAATAAACACGCACTGAGAAAGGGCTGTTGGTCTTGTGTTGGTTGTACAACCGCACATACCCAAAATAATTCTCACTCTAGAAACATGTGGTCACAATACATTTTATTAAGTTACTTACATAGAGAGTTCTTTTAAAAAACTAGATGGATGGTGCACACATGTCCGGTTCACTAATACAGGTGTGGTGAGCTTATACCTCCAACGTGCCGCCTGAAGCCTTTGCCACTGGTTATATACTTGGGGTCTTGCCACTCTATCCTCACAACTCATCATTTTAAAGCTACTTATGAGTCTAAATTTTAGTACATGATTGCACATATAGCACTTCACAGGGTTGATAATTATAGCCTTCGACCAAAGAAAAAGGATTAAGTGATTCAATTCGCATTTAATCATTTTTATTTCATTCTGATGCAGAAATCCATTTCCTTTAGAATGAAATAAATGATTCAATCTTCCTCCAGGGAAGAGTTAAGGTAAATGCAGTTGCCACATAAAATCCAAATGGCTCAAGGTAATATTACATATTTCTAAAAGTAGGCAGTTGGAGATGGAAATGAAACTTAATAACAATATTGCAAGCATGCCCTGGGATTTTATTATAAGTTTATTGCAATCATAAATATGGAATTTACATGCAATATATATATTTCAATATTATATTTTGTTAAATTAGTTCAGCATTTAGTCATTAACTTGGTGGTGGTATGTTACTTATAGTCCCTTTGCATTATATATTCGACTTCTGAGACCCACAAAGTGAATTAAAAATCAATTCTTTGCTTTCACAACATATTCTAAAGGAGAGTTTATGTATATTTTCAGTGTTTTAACCACTTAGGAGGTTTTTGACTAAAGCACCTGTGAAAAATTAAATCTATTCTGTCATCTGTGTGCCTGTGTGCTTGTGTGTGTGTGTGTGTGTGTGTGCACGTGTGTATGTGTGTGTAAAACTGAGGGATTGACATGGAAATTAAGCCATAAATGACTTAATGACCCACCTAATGATCTACAAAGAAATCAAATGACTTCCTTCTCTAAATTCCTAAATGAAACTCCCAAGGCAGTCTATCACGTTCATTCACCAGGGAAGTCCACGTGTCTGTATTTGAGCTGCCATTTTCTCAGCACACGTTGAACAGATCCCACACCCGGAGCTCAGGAAGGTGGTCACTGTGGTGACCTGTGGGAAGGGCATCCTGCGCAGTTTCCCTCCCACCCTTCTTCCCCTCTTCCGTTTCCGTGTCTCCTCTCCCTCTACATCTCCACATCTCTCCCACGCCTGCCACCACCCCCTCCTCCAATGGAGCAGGTCCTGTGGAGCAAGGCAGCCAACGGTTTTCCTAAATTCCTGTTTCCAAAGCTAAGTCAAATAGATTCAGACAGTTAGTTTCCCTTGCTTTGGACTATCCTAGCCTTCCTCAGAATGATCATGAATTTCAGAGGTAATGTCAGACAGAGACTTTTAGCTGATTCTGTCAACCCCACTGATTCTTACAGAGAATCCTACTTATAAATTCCACTTATAAATGTAAACTTATTACACATAGTTTTAGGAAAGAAAAAAATGGTTCAAAAGGACTCAATGTGCAGTATTTGTCAGAACACCAGTGTTGTGAAATCCCAATATAACATCATTTTAGGGTTCAAGTCACACCACTGCACAAACACAGAGTCTTCCAGTACTTTTTTGTAACTAAATTTGCTTGGATGAAATTCAAGATAGATCAAGTTTATAGTCACAAATTGAATTGTTATATCCCAGATGTAAGCCGAGTCTGTGCCCATGCCACCTACTAGTGAAAGTATGTGGACAGTGAATACTGGCTAGAGAATTTTTTACAGTGGGGTTTGGGGTGGAACATGGAGCTTGTGGTGGAGAGCTGCTTCTGCATGGCAAGCACATTTTTTATTTAGAATGTCTGTTACAAATCAATTAAAATAGCAGGCTTCTAGTTCCAGATGCTTTTGTTTACACCTTATTAACATTGAGAAAGGCCAAGTATCTATATGGAAAAATCTTATTTCATTTTACTGAGGGAGATTCAAACCCTTCACACATTCAAGCCCCCCACCCAGCCCCCTTGTGCTAAGACTAGTGAAAGTTAAAGCAACTTAAGAAAACAAGAACCAACCACAGAAGCTGAGTTTTGAACGTGTGAACTGGTTGGTTGACTCAGGTCTCTGATTCCCCAGCCCCATCTCCCAGAGCCTGACAAGTATTAGAAGATGATGCAGTTGTGAGCATAACATAATTATGGAAAGAGGAAGAAAATATTAAACTTTGTTCTTCCATCTCATTACAGTTATTGACTCCAATGGTCGCACACACTGTAGGACTTCTAATGGCCAGTAATAGCATCTCTTCCAGAAGAGTCATTTAAATCATCACACTCTCTGACTCCCTCCTCCTTTCTTTCCAATGTACTCCCTCTAGAACTTGTCTCATACAGTTCTCTGACCTCACTGGGAGAAACAGTCCATTGATTCTACTACTCTTTCATTATTTTACCTTCGCTTCTTGTCCCTGTGTCTCTCTTTACTCAAATTCCGTTCCATCATCTTTCTTCATCTTCATCATTAGATCATCACAGTCCTTACCTCCGCTGCCTTACTTCTCTTTATTTCTCTTTCTCTTCATTGAACTCACCTAGAAAATCCGAACTGTGTACAAATTCAACCCTGCATCCACGCAGCTGGAAATGGCTGGAGAGAAGACCCTACCGTGCTGCCTGGTCTCACTCTAAGTTCATGACTGCCATCCTCATGTGGGTTCTTGGAGCTGCCAGGCAATCCCATCTCATGTCCCTCATCTGTTTGCTCCATCATTCTTCTAGATGATTATTTCATTGCCTCTCCTCTTCCGTAAGCCCCTCAAACCTCTTCCCCTATTTCTGGTCTCAGCTGATGGCCTTGCTTTTTATCTCACCAAAAATCACATCATATATTCCCATCACCAAATCCACCAGCCCTCAAGCACCTGTATCCATATGCCTTAGCGTCCACCTCTTCCTATGGAATAAATGTCCATGTTCGCATCTGCCTGTCTTCTGATTGTGAAAGAGATGCTTTCTCTTCTCCTTTCTTCAAGGACACCACTTCAGCAATTTTTCATTCTTTCCTGGGAATTTATAGACTTTGCCTTCTATGGGTATAAAATTCGGCAAAGATACAAAGATGCCATAACATCCATCAGTTTAAACAAAAGAAAAACACTTCTCGGACCCACTTTCTCCCCCTACACACTGCTCCATTTCTCTTCATTCCTTTCCTGAAAAAAATTTCTTCAAAGATTTTAAAATGACACTTTACTAGTTTTTCTACTGACTCTGTGTTAGTGGCTAGGGAATTCCATCCAAATCATAGACCAAAAATGTGCACCAGTGTACAGGGGAAAAGGCAGCAGGAGAAGCAGGTGTTTGTTGGTCTTAGCCAGTCTGACTTGATAACAGTTCCCATCCCTCTCATCTCCCTTTTCATACGTCATAATTATTAATATTCTTGTCCATGAAGATCAAGCATGAAAATAATTCAAAACCTAGAATTGTTTTAATTTTGCCAGTGCCACTTTATGAGACCTGTATTTTATCTCCAAATACTGAAAGTTTTGGTAAACCTTAATCAGCATTTTGTTTGGTGACAGCTTTACAGGGAGTTTAATGGAGAAGATGCTGAGCACAAGGGACAGGCAGGAAGAAGTATCAGGGCAGAGCTCATTCTACGATTTATTATTATAATCTTTTCTGGTAGAATATTTTTCTAAAGTTTTAGAATAGATAGGGTATTCATTCAAGTAGCTCATGATGACCATAAATTATATGAAGAATATTTATTCAATCATTGCTTACAACTTTCTTTAAGCTTGGCAGCTAAAATGAAATCCTGCTTTCATACATCATATATATTTGATGTTTCTTGAAAAGAATTTTGAAACCCAGTGCCCACCCACCTTGATGTACAAGTGACTCAAGCAGAAGAAAAAAAAGAGCAAAATTCCGTGAATAAATAGAATAAATTGGGAAGTCAAAGAAAACTCCCTGGTCAAAAAAGTAAAACAAACCTAAAATCCCACGGACAATTGAATTTTTCAGGACAGCAGCTAATGAGTTAGCCACCCTTGAGAAAGACAAGCAAGCCATCGACTTGATCCAGACTTCATTTCATATTCTCATGGGAAAAGATAAAATGCTGCTATTAAAATGGTTTTGTACCTCTTAGATATTTTGTCTCTGTAGTTGTAACATTTCACAATGTGACCAAACACCTAATTCATGAATCCAGAAATTAGTATCCTTCAGTAGTCAAGAGACACCACACAGCTATTGAAATGGAATCTTCCTTGGAAAAAATATTAGGGATGTAGGTTTTTGAAAAACACTGGAGGGTCCCACTGATTTATACTTTTATATTTTATGTATATGTGACTTCTGTATTTACTTATTCATTTTTTTCACCAAAAAAATTCAGCATCAAAGTCATTCCTCAAGGCCATGTATAAAAATGTGAAAACCAAGGCAAATAAGAATAAACAAAAGCCATGTGTATCTGAGCGAGCTGTTTGAGGCATGCTTAGGAGATGCTGTCTTTAGAAGTCCGGAAGGCAGAGCTCAGAAGTGACCCAAATATCGTCATTTCTAAAAACTAGAACTGTTTTGATTTATCATAAAAAAATAGATGCTCTAACTGTTCCTGAGAGCCATTTTTTGTTTCTCCTTCTCCCTTCCTTGAGGATACCTACTTCATGGTAAGAAGGAACAATGGTGACTTTGATTTTTTTTTTTCTTTTTTGTTAGTACCAGTCCCCTCCTCTTTCCTTTGGCACTTCTCTAGTCAGCAAAAACCTTTTCAAAGCCCTCCCTGAGCTCGGGACTTTACAGCTAGCAGAGGCCAGAGTCCTGGCAAGAATCCAGTTCTTATCATTCAAAGTCACTGTTGTTTCTTCTCTGGAGGGGATAGGAAAGGGAAGACAATTTCATGCATTGCTTGCAGCCAAAATAAGTCTTTATTTCGAATCTGTTAAAATAAGATCTTTTTCAAAAGTCTTGATCTATAAAACTTTATGTAAATCTTGAAAAGTCATTTCTGCGGAAACCAGATTTCCTGACAGTTGCTTTCTATAATTCATTGGCTGGCTGTGGAGAAACGTTTTATCCAACATAAAATGTCTTTTATTAAAGTCTTTGTGCCAAAAATGAAATAGAAAAAAAAAACCCTATTTATAAGGGCCATACGAAATCTATTTTTACCATCTTATTTTGATAAACTGTTTCAGTCATATGAAATAATGGTATAAAGTAATATAACAAATAAATGTGTTTCTAGCACTCCGTTAAGAAATAAAACATTATAAACACAGTGGAAATCTCCTGTGTACCTTCTCCAGTTGCATTTCTCTCCACTTTATGCCTAGCCTAGAGATAACTATTGCCCAACATTCAGTGCCTATCATTCTTACTGTGATTTTATACTTTCATTCACTAAATCTTGAAAACGAATTTAGCAACCTAAGTCAAAGCACGTAAAGCAATAGAACAAGAATGCAACAATACAAGAATCTCTAAAGAATAGAGAGCTTTTGAGCGTCTTCCCACTCTAAAATTCCATGATTCTATCAAATGTGGAAAATGTAGTGAAATCAGCTAATTTGTTACTGAAACCAAACAGCAAAGCGCATTGAACATTAGAGACCCATAGAGGTTGTGAATTCTGTCTTCCTTTAATTCAGCCATCTGCAGGATTAGACTTTGAGTTTGGTTTTTAGGACTGAAGCTTCAAAACCAGTGGCTGTGCAGAAGCAACCATTTCTCTTGGACTTCTCCAGCTTCCCTTGGTGGGCTCACTCAGATAGCGGGACAGCCCAGAGCCCCAGGTTCACGTGCAGACTACAGCTTGTCCACCTGCACCAGTGGATGTCCTCTGAGGCATCAACTTTTCCTTTTGGGAAACACAGTTACACTTGCCAAATTGACACAGACCTAAAAGCTTTCTAGTCCCTTCCTCCAACCTGCAGCTGAGGATTTAAAGGCTTGTGTTCATGACTGTTTTGCCCACCTTCTGCAGTACACTGAGAAGCAACAAGTCAAGCTAATGTCTTCTTTATTGCCACTGAAATATTATATAGTAGCCACTATGTGTTCATTCAAAACCTTATCTTTGAGTATTTGATTACCAGTGATGATGGATGATTTAAATAACTGTTTTGTTGCAGCATGCCTTGGACAACTAGCATCCTTTTTACCACTGGGCATGGGGTCACTAATGCCTTTAAGTCTCAATTTATCAGATCAACCTTTCCAGATTCCCACCCTTATTGTTCAGTTCCCTGGAGCCAATTCTGGTAGCAGTAACATTAGCATTAGTGAAGATTCACTAATTAGCATTAGTGAAGATTCAGGTGGGTAAGTAGAAGGACCATGAGTATCATGGAATAAGAGATTTATGTAGGAGTTTTGTCTATATAACTATAAGAGAGAATAAGAGATTTATGTAGGAGTTTTGTTTATATAACTATAAGAGAAGCTGGAGCTATGAGAGTCTGAAAAGGGGAGCTGTAGGATCAGAGACTATTCACTCAGCAACCCTCCTAAAGCACATCCGTTGCCATATGTGAGCACAGAGGAGAGCTGGTAGAAAGAATAGGGAAGGCCATCACTTCTGCATCTGTGAGAGAGCCTGCAGTTACTAGCTGCCGTTAGGCCAGCTGTCAGGAAGAAGAGGTGGATATGGGGGGGGGGGGCAGGGCAATAAGCTGGAACCCAGCGCCTGGTCATCTGTCTCTTACTCCATCTACCTACCGTGACCCTCAGAGAGTAATGGCTGCTGTGTCATTTCTGCCCTCAAATCTTATGCCATTTTCTCTTTCAGCCAGTTCTCACATAGAACGACATGAGAAAGGGGATGCTGGGAAATGGAGTTCCAGCTTAGCCAAGGGGATACACAATGAAACCACCATATCTTCTTATC
This sequence comes from Callorhinus ursinus, assembly GCF_003265705.2. Classification (NCBI taxonomy): domain Eukaryota; kingdom Metazoa; phylum Chordata; class Mammalia; order Carnivora; family Otariidae; genus Callorhinus; species Callorhinus ursinus. The sequence continues at coordinate 10,918,921 of NW_027397106.1, read as the reverse complement.
TTCAGTTCTGGGCTCTGAATTCTGACTCAGAAGCTGTCCTCAGACTCAGAATATCTGAGTTAGATCTACTGTTTGTCTGCCTATCTCAATTAGGTATGTCCTTTTCTCTAATTTTACCCAGATACCAGGCTTTCCTAGTCTATCTATATTTTCCCCCATATCTAACTTCAGTCTCTAGGGCTATTTGTTATATTTGTGGCCACCGGGATCTTTTAAAGACATTTTCCTCACTATGAGTTTTTCTGTCCCAAAACGTAAGCTACACCTCCTTTTGCCAGCTTCCGGTGATCTAGGTTCTGTTGATCAGTTCACCGGCACGGTCCCAGCCTGGTTTAAAGATTTTAGAGGCAATAGCAGAAGAAGTCCCACTGGGTGTGTTCCGTGCTTCGCATCCCCGAGGGAGAGAGGTGATGCCTGTTCCCACAGGCCTAGAGATGTTGAAGGCACTCATACAATCATCCTGAAGTTCACCTTATGAAGTTCACCTCATATAATTCCTGGATGCAGAGACTGCAAGGTGACTCCCTGGGCCTTCTGAAGGCCCATAGAGCCTTCCTAGGTCCTAATAGAGCATAGGCCTTCTCAAACTTCAGTGTACATGTGAAGTAGGTCTAGAATGGGGCCTGGATTTTGTATTTCTAATAAGCCATTGGTGTCGGGGGAAGCTTCTGGTCTCATTGATACAGGCCAAACCTATTTTCAGCTTTGCTACTTTCTTGCCATTCATAGTGAGGCTGGAGTAGTGAGGGATGAATAAGAACTCCAGTTGGTGAAGTCTGGTGCTGGGGGTGGCAGTGCCAGCTAGACGGCTGGGGAGCTCTGGGTGTTTGGGACTTCCATGGGGTGAGGCTCCTGCTGCAAAAAGAACAGGTATGACTAGTATTTTCTTTCTAACTTGAGAGAAGAGGGGTTTCTTACAAATTTTTTTTTTTAAGATTTTATTTATTTATTTGACAGAGAGAGACACAGCGAGAGAGGGAACACAAGCAGGGGGAGTGGGAGAGGGAGAAGCAGGCTTCCCACTGAGCAGGGAGCCTGACGCAGGGCTCGATCCCAGGACCCCGGGATCATGACCTGAGCTGAAGGCAGACGCTTAACGACTGAGCCACCCAGGCGCCCCTCTTACAAATTTTTACTTATTATTTTACAATCTTCTAATTGTGATTGGCAATGCTAGATGATCTCACGGCTTCGAGCACGGCCCGTACATTGTTGACTCCTGTGTTTTTACGTGCATCCCAGAACTCACCTCTGAACTCTAGACTTGTAAATCTCAGTGTCAATTCTACATCTCCACTCACAAGTCTCGTTTTAGATTTAATACAAGCCACGCTGGATCCCGTGATATTTCCCCCAAACCTGCTCCATGCATCACCTTTCTCCTCTCAGATAATGGTAGCTCCATCAGAGTTGCTCACGTCCCAAGCTTGGAGGCATTCAGCTCCTCCTTTGCAACCCACGTCCAACTCATGAGCAAATTCTTTGCAAAATCCAGTTTGGGGCACCTGCACTGCTCTCACTCCGGTCTAAAGCACCATTCTCTCTTACTTGGGTGGTAAGCCTTCCAGTGCTGCTTCTGTCCTTGCTTATCTGTCTTCAGCCCAGAAACTACAGTTTTATTGGTAAAATACATTGCTCTTGCCACTCGTTTGATTCAAATATGCCGGTGACTCTTCTTTTCTTTGGGGGGAAAGAAGCCAAACTCCTCACAATGGCCTACAGGGCCTGACGCAACCTGGCCCTTTGTCAATGTGTGACTTTATCTTCTACTGTTTTATTCCCCTATACCTTTAGCTACGGCCAAATGCGCCTTGCTTCCTCAAACACACCAGTCATGGACCTATCCCAGGGCCTTTGCATTGGCTAGTCCCTCTGTCTAGAATGTTATTCCTACAGATACTCACATAGTTTGTTCCCACACGACCTTCAGGTTATACTCAAATGTCTCATTTTCCTCAATGAGGGCTTGGGCCATTCTATCTAAAATTCAGGCCCCGCTCCTGAGCTTTCCTATGCCCCTTTACTACTTTAGGTTTTTCCCCCCTGTTTTTATTACCTTTTACCATGCCATAAATCTTGCCTTGTGTTTTATCTGTTTTTCTCAAAAGAATGTGAGCTCTCTTGGGGAGAGATTCTGTTTTGTTTATTGCTGTGTACACAGTGCCTAGAAACATGCCTGGCACATAGTGGCGATCATGGAATATTTGTTGAATAAATGGACAGAAGAGAAGATTAGTTGGTTTCAGGCCTGCCCAAGAAGAAGTGAATTTCAGGGCTTTCAGGTAGATATAGTCATAAAAGAGGAGTATTTAGTTCTTGTGGATAAGGTGATGTTGTATGGAACATTTCTTTATAGTAACACTTATTCAGTAGCAGGAAATACGGTATGCAAGATGTATAGAACATAGTCTTTGCTCCTAAAAATGTGGAAGTCAAATTAAAATAAAAATATAACTACAAATTAAGATAAAAATAACTACAGTTATTTCCAAAAATAACTGTAGTACAAGATGTGTGTTGATGGGTGGGGTCTTCCAAGAATGTCCTATAAGCAAGTAATAATTGCAAGGTTCACGTGGGTGTTCTGCAGTGGACGGGTCACTTTTAAAGCCTTATACAATGAGATGATACTTATGATCACCCAGCTCAATGCTTAGTAAGTGGGAACCATTATAAATATTAGCATGTCTTCCTAATGATACCATTAGAGATGGGAGAGGGGCTGAATGAAAGAGGGTCTATCTCAGTTACCGGCATTAAGCTACTGTAATTTTTCTGACTAGTTAAGCAGTATTGCTTATTATATAAAATTGGGGAATTGAGCAAGGTCAAAGTATCAAATGAAATTGAAAATATCAGTTGGAATTCACTGATAATTTTACTATCCAGAGTTAGCCAACTTCAGTGCATATAAATGAGATCATAAGGCATATTCTGTCTTGTATTTTATTTTTTTACTTATTTTATCCAGGACATTTCCCTTTATCAATAAATATCTTTTAAACATAATTTTAAATGCCTACAAAATATTTCACTTTATGTATGTTATACAAATGTTTAAATTATTCACTAGTTGAATATTTGTATCATTTCCTTTTTTCAAAATCATAAATAATACTATCCATTTTCCTATTATTTCTTTAGGATGGATTCCACAAAATTATAGTATCAGTCAAAGGTTTGATTATGTATAAAGAAAAAAATACTGCTGTATAACCCATATCTTCTAAAAAGTACTAATGTACTTAGTATGTGAATGGAAAAATAAATTTGAGTAACATATTTTTACAGGCCACATAATTAGAAAAATGAACTTTTCCCACTTTATAATACAAACACTCTCTATTCTGTATTGCCTTTTGGTTTGAAGAGTGTCTAACATTGTTGGCTCTGATAATCTCACTGTTGTTAAGAAGAACTTGAAGGTGAAACAGGTGGATACTTGGGAGCATGGTTCTGCTCTGCTCACCTGGTTTGTACTCATCACTGGATTCTCTTCCATTATATAAGTATATTAAAAGGGGAAACCCCCCAATTCATCTACTGATGAATGGGTAAAGAAGACGTGGTGCACACACACACCACACACACAAATATTATTCAGCCATGAAAAAGAATGAGATCTTGTCATTTGCCTGACATGAATGGAACTGGAAAATGTTCTGCTAAACAATATAAGTCAGTCAGAGAAAGACAAATACCATATGATTTCACTCAAATGTGGAATTTAAGAAACAAAACAAATGAGCAAGGGGGAAAAATGAGAGAGAGAGAGAGAGAGAGGCAAACCAAGAAACAGTCTCCTAACTGTAGTGAACAAACTGCTGGTTACCAGCAGGGAGGTGGGTGGAGGGGGTTGGATAGAAGAAACAGGTGATACGGATGAAGGAGAGCACTTGTGAGGAACACGGGGTGTCCTGTGGAAGTGTTGAATCACTACATTGTACACCTGAAACTAATATTACACTGTATGTTAACTAACTGGAGTTCAAATAAAAACTTAGAAAAAAATGTTTCCTCTGAATTGATGCTGTGTTTTGCTGGTCAATGTTTTAAGAGAAGTAGGGCAAGGGAGCACAGCGCTCCATGGTGCCCCCGGCAGCAGACAAGCTGGGGAAGCCTCATAATGACAAAGTCAGCTACTGTAGAATGGCGTAAAGGTCTTCTCACCTTCAGAAGCATTAGCCAACATGAACTCGTTAAGCTTCATGCCATCCCTGCGAGGCAGGCATAGCTAGTTAGGAAAAACTAACCAATGATTATGAGGCCCCTTTAAAATAAAAATGCTATCTAAATGCTGAATCCCAAATCATAAAAAGCAAATAAATATTATTGTCCCAGTTTTATAGACTGGGGAACTAGGTCACGGGTATTAAGTATTAAGTAATCACTCACTGGGGACAATATAACTAAGGGAACAGAAGAATTCATAATTAGAACCCCGGGCATCCTCCAGTCTGAGAGGCTGTGCTCAGAGATTTGGACTGGGCCTTTTGGCAATGGTATTGTGCACTGGGAACCATTAAGAATTGGGAACTAGTAGGGAAGATCAGCTGCTTGAAAGCAAAAGATTCACAGCTCATACTCATGCCTGGCAATAAAAAAGCTAGTCGCAGTTGAGTCCATAGCAGGGTCATGGGTCATGGCAGAGTTCCTTCCTCGGAGCTTCCATTGTGGATATTAACTATGTTAATATGATAGCACCTCCTTCTCAAAATAATAGTTCCTTTTTGACATTTGGGTCTCTCCTGAAAGACATCTCTGAGATCACAAATTGCATCTCTTTTTTTTTTTTTTTTTTTTGTATCTTTGGTGGCTGACTCAGCTTGGTACATTGTAGGGATGAAATGAAATTTCATTGAGGATACCAAAGAAGAATAAACAATTAGAAATATGGTAGCATCATAGTTTCATACAACAAATACACCTCCAAGGAAAGTGTGTTTCAGGTGTTCTCCACAGAAAGCTCGCATCAGCATCAATTGTAGAGCTTTTAAAAAATGCAGACATTACCCCAGCCCAGATCTTCTAATTTATCACTCCAAGGTATCTCTCAGGAAGGCTTCCATATTGATCCAGTGTTTACTGCTGATGGGGAATATACAGTCTGTTTCCTTTGAAAATTCTTCAGCATCCTTTTGTCACCCCACTGCTGAAGGACAGAGACAGAAATCCCCTTCACACTATATATTTAACTCAATGTGGGAGATGTTGAGAGAAAACATGGGGAAAGTCACCTTGATTGAACACCCCTTCTGTACCTGGCACTGTCCCGGTTGTTTACACAGGTGTTATCCTATCCGATCTTCACAGTGACCCTGTAGAATCCGTGCTTTTATGCTAATTTTCTTCATTTAAAGAGGGGAAACTTGGGCCTTCATATTTCAGATGACGTGTTAACTGCTAGTATCATTCTGTTGATGCCGACATCCATTCAATATTGCGTGCAAATATATTTCATTTTTACTTTGGCTGTCTTATGAAGGTTCTTAATTCTGCCACACCATTGTGCTTTATTTAGTAAATACTCGGTTTCAGTCCACACAATGCTAGGTCCCATCCTTCCCGTTGGGATTGAAAGCCGTACAGAGGCTGAGCTTCACTCTGTCTTCCCTCCATTGCTCTCTCTCTCTCTCTCCTGTTCCTCTCTTTTTCTTTCCTTCTCCTCATCCTTCTTCTTCATCTTCGTCATCTCATTCTGCATTTCATTCTCTGTTTCACAGTATAGGTTTCAGTTATAGGTGGCCAAAAGGCCGGGAGACAACTGTCCTTGAAAACACAGTTGGTTACAGTTTCCCAGGGGCGTGAACACGTGGGTCAGGAGGCAGAAGGAACAAGGGGACCGCACAGGCAAAAGCTTTTATTGTGGTTTCTGCAGGAACAGGAGAGGAAGAGTGAGCAAGTTTAGGATTGGCTGGTTTGAAAAATTTCAGTGGGCTCTGCGCTCTAGGGGGTGGCCTTTAGTTGTCTAGTACCTGGCCCTGTGGTGATTTAGGGCAGGGGGTTAGTGTTCTGGATTGTAGGAACCCAGTAAAAAGGAGGCAAGATTTGAGTATGGATTTGAGATTGGTTGGTTTGCATATTAAAGTTTTCCTCCAGGCGAGTTTTCTGTTATTTCTAGGAATTAGCTAACCTTGGGAGGGGCAGTCCCTCCCTGGGGCCAGAAGATACCAAGATGTCAAAGTTTCATAACATACAGAAAAGAAAAACTCCCATGATTAATACACATTCTGTTTTTCTTCATATTCATATTCAAAGTTATAGTCAGTATGGAATAGGACTCAATACGTTTCTCATTTAAAACCTATAGCAACAAAAGAGAAATGAAGCTGTGAATATAACTCTAGAGTACATATAGTAGATTTCAAACTAAACGCTTTCTAGAACTCCTTTTCTTTTAAAATGAAATTTTAACATAGGCATTAATGATTAAGTTCCAAAAGATTTCAAGTTGTATTTTACTATAGCAAATGATGTGAAAATGAAGAAAACTCAAACTGAGCTAATGACCCAATTGGAAGCAAAAAAAGATGCAGAACCTGCAACCTTTGTCCTTCAGGATAAAAGAGATTTCCAGTTCAGTCTTTGAGCGCTGAAAGATGTTTTTTTTTGTTTGTTTTTTTTTACAAAAATAGGTGTGCTGATCCAAGTGCCCAGGCCCAGTAACTACATTGTACTTCCATTCATCATCTCCCCATCCCCACCCCAATAACAATGGTTTCAGGACAATTTATGACCCAGAAACACATTTTAAGGTAATAAGATGAGGATGTAATTAAACAAAGAAGGATGTCTAGGTTTCAGTCTGTTGAAAACCCTTGAATAATGTTCAGGCAATATGAGGCAGAGTATATCTGAATGTCAGCTTTCTACACACACACTAAGAAATTAATAATGAGTAATAAGGAGAAGTTGGATCCACTGAGAAAATAAAAACTATTCCATGTTTTTTTCTAGCAGGGTAAATCATAAATATGATATACTGGTTTGAATTTCTTTCTCCTTAATACACATTTTCGTTCCAGGTCAGGAAGAATTCAGGAGGCAATATCCATAATTGGAATACCAGCTGCTTATAAAAGAGAATTAAAGATTTTAAAAAATAATCTAAATAAAATGAAGGATTACTGGAGAACAGGGTGGCTAACTTTAAAAAATCTGTACATATGATAGACATTGGGGAGGGTATGTGCTATGGTGAGCGCTGTGAATTGTGCAAGACCGTTGAATCACAGATCTGTACCTCTGAAACAAATAATACATTATATGTTAAAAAAAAAAAGAAGATAGCAGGAGGGGAAGAATGAAGGGGGGGAAATCGGAGGGGGAGATGAATCATGAGAGACGATGGACTCTGAAAAACAAACTGAGGGTTCTGGAGGGGAGGGGGGTGGGGGGATGGGTTAGCCTGGTGATGGGTACTAAAGAGGGCACGTTCTGCATGAAGCACTGGGTGTTATACGCAAACAGTGAATCATGGAACACTACATCAAACACTAATGATGTAATGTATGGTGATTAACATAACATAATAAATAAATAAATAAATAATAAATAATAAATAATAAAAACTCTTTATATAGCCCCTTCTCTTAAATCATTAGGAAGTCATGCTCATTTAAGCTGCTTCCTCAATCAAGCTGTACCTTCCCAATTATATTCAAGACTGCTCTTGGAGGGGGGAAACCATGTTACTGTAACTAAAATGGTCATAACTGACATTCCTAGGACCTTCTACACATATTCACCTCATTCAATGCTCAGAACAATCCCATAATCCAGGTTACTGTTCTCATTTTACAGATAATGAAAGGGAGGCTCAAAGGTTTACATGACAACCCAAGTATATAAATAGCCAGCACTTGGCTAACCTGGGATTCAAGTTCAATTCTTGTTGATTTTAAGTCTTATGCCCTTTAAACCACGACATCCTGTCTTCTTGCCCACTAGAGGTGCTGGACAGACGTGTGCTGAAATATACTGAGCAGGCTTCAAATTTTGAAGGAATTCCAAGATTACATAGATACTTATTTTCTTTAGCAATCTTTTCCTTTTGAAACTTAAGATAGGCATATGAGCGAAAAATGGACTTGGTTCCACCAAAAGCATGGGTAATTTTTGACCTATGATAGAAGAATAGAGCTAAGATCCTAGGGATCCAACTTTCTAGGGTTTCTTAAAAAAAAAAAAAATTCATCCCCTACCTTCAGGTGTGCAGTCTGTCTGCAGCTGTTTTGGGGGCTATATCAGAGCCATCGTGTTTTCTCTCCCTTTCCTACCAATCCAGAGGCTTACTCTAGTCTAGTCCTCGGGGAAAGAGGGGAAGGAAAGCAGGGAAAAGAGAAGATATACCCTGGGTTATGTGTCTTCGAGGATATAGATGCTTTTCACTGCTGTTGGTTTGGGAGATGTGTGCATCGGCAGCGAAACCATGCATGGTTACTTCTCTATCCTCGCCTATCTCCTGGGGAAGCTCCCCAAACAATTCAAAACCTAGTGATGATTCCATTTGTTTCTGCCAGGTGGTACACACCTCATTCCAGTCTGGCAGTAGCCAATGTCTGATGACTGCTTCACTTTGGCTAAGAAATAACTATTGTGTAGGGGGATGGGAGGGAGTAACAGAGAGCTCTTGAAACTGGGAGACCAGAGAGATTTGTTTTTTCCAGAAAAAAATCTCCCAGGCACAAATTATTTCCTTTGTTAGGTTACTGTCTTGGATAGAAGTGGATGTAGCACAGAAGGCAGTGGTTTATATCATTTTCTCTCTGATCCCCTGTTGTAAGGGCCAAATCTGACATCGTTGACTTTTTGGTATAGGTTGAGTTTCCTCACAATGAGCTCTTGCATCTGCTTCTTTTGTAGAGATTAATTTATTATTTATTTTTCTTTCAGGAAGGAGTAGATCCTCTCAATGTTCCTTCCGGCCCTTAAGTTTGATGGTTCTGTGACTGTAATATCAGTCTTCTGTCAAAATTTCAGTTGTACAGCTGGGCTAAATGAACCTATCCTTGATTACATATGGACTCCCATCCATCTTGCATTTAAGAAAAATGCTTTTCTAACATGCTTCAGAGCTACTTTAATAAACTTAATGGTAAATCATTTCTCCCAAAGGTCAAGGGCAGCAGCTTGATTCAAAGGTGGAGCATTATTGGGATTTAATTGGGGTAAATGCCACTAATGCTGCTTTTGGCACTAAAATGGATGGCCTCTGGGTTTTGCACCCTAGGGATGAGATCCAGCCTTGCTATCTCAAAAAAAAAAAAAAATTAAGTAAATTTTTACTGATTGGGCCAAAGGGATGTAGAACTAGTCATAGGAAACTAAAATAAAAACTAAATCTGTTTTGATGCTATCTATGTCATGGGAGGAAATTGAGTGCAGGGAAGGAGAGGAGTTTCATTTAACATTTGCTGTCCTGAGTAGTAAAAACTAGGTCAAGTGGTAAAAACAGCTTTGTACATCTAATGTGCTATTAAATCATACCAAGTAGTTTTACAAGATGTAGTCTGCTTATACAGGAGTCATTGTAATAAAAATTCCAAATTTTGGATTCATGGCCTACAGTGCATGCATAATTTCTCACCTGATACCGCTTTTAGTGTTGGTTGTTTTCATATTGTACCTGGCACATATAATTTGAAACCTTTTCCTTTAATTATACTAATTGCATAACTTCAGTTTTAAGACTAGCCACAGTAAAATATCCTAGTTTATCAACTGGAATTGGTAGTGGCTAGACATATATTGAACTTCATATCTAAAAAATTGGAACAAGAAAGATAGAGTACTGGGTGATGGGTAGGAGTGATGCCATCAGATATATCCACATCTGATTAATTCCAAAGGAGCAGTACATCATCAGTACTGCCGAATGCAGTGCTCCTTTGGCGTCAGGCTATTTTGCTTAGAGCACTAAATGATGAGTACAGCTTCCTAGGTGAAATGAGGTGGCTTAAGATACATGCCCATCAAACTTGCTCAGAGTCACCAAAGGAAATTAATAGTGCCGGATTCCACATTTCTAATCTGTCTTTAATGTGCCATCAGACACTCAAAAACTTGGAACTTAGCAAATATAAGTTATGAATGAGACTGACGGTAGAAGGTTAGTTGTAATAGGAAATAGTATGTGCAACTGACTTCCAGTTGTTCCTGGTGCCATCAGGCAGGGTAAATACGCAGGATGTGCACACAAACTATACATGGACATTTATATTCAAATTAGTTATGTTGAAATAAAATGTCATTATGAGTAGGGTATTCTTTATTTCATCGAGAACTTGATACATCTTGCCTAGTGATGTCACTAGGTAGGAGAGTGGGCTTTCTAGGAGTCCAGTGCTCAGACTTAACCTTTTTGTTTTCCAGTATCCTAATGATCTGGTATGAATCATACAAGCTGAGAATGGGGACCTTGGATTTCTTCAGGCTCTTGACTTTTAGGCTAGGTGCCCATGTTTCCCTAAATTAGTAACCCAAGATGAAAGATGAAGGACAATAACTTCAGTAAGCAAAAAATCATGGCATATAAAGCAAGCTATAGTTAGCTAAGAAGGTGGGGCACAGAATACTTTTTTAAAAAACATAAAATTCTCAATGATTATAGCTCTTTATGTCAAAATATTCAGGGCTGAAATTATTGAAACCCACAAGAGCAGGTGTTCTGAATGATAATTTAAGGTATAATTAGAGTTTCTGAAGAACGCTATGTGGTGCAGTTAATTGAAAGAGACTATAGAGTTAATCATGGAATGATTTATTTAAAAAAGTTTTAAAGTAGACTGACAAGCCATAAAACAACAACAACAACTCCTATTTCCCAAATCTCTATTTTGGCTAAACATAAAGCTGAAATATGTTGCTACTTTGATTAAAAAATGTAAACAATTTAGTTATGTCTGTGAAATAGTATATAATTGTCTCACTTTTTATGCTATTACACCTCATTATTTACATAATATGTAGGTTGTTTGCAAGGTTCTCAAAACCATGCTGAGCAGACAGATTATAGGGATAAGTGGGAGGGCTGTGCGTCAAGTTCCACTGGGATTAAAGGACTTAAAACTATAGAATGAAATAGAGAGGTAACCTTCTCTTTTTGATATTTGTAACCACCCTGGGTAGCCCTGTTTAAATCCCTGTAATCTCTATGTGTCTATCAATAACTTCCTAATCACCTCTTTGATTTTTTCAGTTCCCCCCAAAACTGATCTAGAGCTCCGTAATTATTATGAAAAGAATTTTAATGGATGATGGTGGGTGCTGGTGTCACAAGTTAGAACAAGAATCCTTCAGAAATAGGACTTCATTTGAATGCTGTTATGTGGGGATGGGGATCATACACTGTTGATAAGGAAGGAAGGGGTCGGGTGCCTGGGTGGCTCAGCTGGTTAAGCAACTGCCTTCGGCTCAGGTCATGATCCTGGAGTCCCGGGATCGAGTCCCACATCAGGCTCCCTGCTCAGCAGGGAGTCTGCTTCTCCCTCTGACCCTCTTCCCTCTCGTGCTCTCTGTCTCTCATTCTCTCTCTCTCGAATAAATAAATAAAAAATCTTTAAAAAAAAAAAAGGAAGGAAGGGGTCAAAAGAGTAGAGCTGGAAAGAGTATCAGAGGCATCACATGGCACTCCTTTATTGCGCAAATGATAAAACTGAAGCCCAGTAAGATTAAGAGACTTTCCCAAAGGTCTGATATAGAGCACTAAACTCTTGGAGGAAAACAGTTTGATTAGAGGTCTTTAGCTCGGCATAATCTGTGAGAAAGGCACAAACAAAATAATGTGGGGTTCAAGAGAAAGGAGACATCACATTCAGTAGCAGGAATGAAAAAGACAGCATGAAGAGAGTCATTTTTCATATGGCTTTTAAAAACAGGGATCTAGAATTTTCAGTGGTGGAGCTGGAGGTCAAGAGGAATGACAAGGAAGAAATATTCTACTGTGAACAATGAACTTGTGGCAGAAAATATGGGATACCTCGGAGCAAAGTTTTTCAACCTCAACGCTATTGACATTTGGGAGCAGATAATTTCTTTTTTTTTTTTTTTTCCTTTCTTTCTTTCTTTTTTTTTTTTTTTTGCTATCTAACCAACAGTAGGCTTGATGGATGGTAGTTCTACTTTTAATTTTTTTGAAGAACCTGTATACTATTCTCCATAATGACTGTACCAATTTACATACCCATCATTAGTATACATGGGATCCCTTTATTCCACATCCTCACCAACATTTCTTTATTTTTTTTTGCATTTTTTTTATTTTACTATGTTATGGGGGCAGATAATTTCTTATCGTCAGGGGTGACCCTGTGCATTGTAGAATGTTTAGCAGCATCCCCAGGCTCTGCCCACTATATGCCAGTAATATACGCTCTTGTGCTGTGACAATCAAAATTATTTCCAGACTTTGGCAGATGGCTTTGAGGGGCAAAATTACTCCCTAAGCCCTTGAGAACCACTGCATTAAAGCAACAGAGAACCTTGGAAGAAGGGTGTTGGTCACTGTGTATATAGTAGTCACACCTAAATGTTTGTTAAAAATAAAAAAGGAGATTGCCTAGGTGGCTCAGTCATTAAGCATCTGCCTTTGGCTCAGGTCATGATCCCAGGGTCCTGGGATCGAGCCCCGCATCAGGCTCCCTGCTCAGTGGGAAGCCTGCTTCTCCCTCTCCCACTCCCCCTGCTTGTGTTCCCTCTCTCGCTGTGTCTCTCTCTCTCAAATAAATAAATAAAATCTTTAAAAAAAATAAAAAAGGAAGGAAAGGATGAGAAGAAAGAAGGGGAAAACAGAAGATGAAAAGATAGAATACTTTTTCCTGAAAACTGTCACCAAGTTAAAAACCATTAAAATGAGACTTAAAGAAAAATTTTAATGGGGAAATTATGATGCGTTCCATCTCAAACTGAGATATCAAAATAATTTTCACAGTTAGAAAAATATATCACTTTTAACTCTTTTTTTTTTTACTCTGTAGTACAAAATTCAGTGTAAGGTTTATTGTACTTGACAAAGGTGGAAGACGGATGTGATAGTGTTTGATGGTGATGGGGTATGGGGAAGTCATTTGTTGGAAGGTGGTAGAGAGTCAGATGGTCCACTCTTAACCGGCAACCTCTTCATGACTCATATCTTGTACTTAAACCACATTTAAAAATAAAGTAATAGCATGCAAAAAAATCTTCAGGGCAAAATAAAGGTTAAAATTGAGAGTGTTTTGTATATGTGGGAAGAGCCCAATGAACACAGGAGAGTGAGGGGGAGTAAGAGTTGCTACCTCTTTCTCTTTATCCCACTCACAGAGTGCTATGTTCATGCAAATATGGTGCATAATTCAAATTTGTTCCCTATGATGGTCCCGGGACAGAAATTGTGGCATCAAGGAAATTGGTAACAGTATCTTTTCCTATAGAGTAATATCAAAGTGTCACTTCTCAGAGTGCAGTTTTTGGAGGGTTAAAGAATTATCAAACAAAAATCATAGATATTTTCAAGAGCCTTTATGATATAAAATAGTTAACTGGGGGCACCTGTGTGGCTTAGTCGGTTAAGCGTCTGCCTTTGGCTCAGGAATCAGGCCCCATATCCGGCTCCTTGGTCAGCAGGGGTCTGCTTCTCCCTCTCCCTCTGTGCTCTCTCTCTCTCTCTCTCTCAAGTGAATAAAATCTTTTTAAAAAATAAAACAATTAACTGAACAAACACTATGTGATGTAGGTCTGTATATGTCAGGGCTAATGGGAGACAAAGCTGTGAAGGTAGAATGGACATATAGAATCTAATGAATAGTACAGTCAAGTATATGGGACATAAAGATGAAAAAGATGTGGAACCTATCATCTAGGAAAAATTACTCTAGACATCAGAGAAGCATGAAATTAAGTGTGACTGGCAGACCTGTGAAACCTTCACAGAAAAGGTTGCCATAAATAAATTAGACTCCAAAAGATGTGGGTGAGGAAAAAAGCATGTTCTAGGCTGAAGGAAGGCTCGAGTCTAAGAAGATGGATGGGTTCATAAAATAGAATGGAATCTGAGGTTTCCAAACATGGTGTAGATATCAAGTGACATAGATATAGGACCCTAAACCAGATCAGAGATCTGCTTGCATGTGTTGTGAACAAGTTAGGTTTTGCTATATAATAAACCACCCCTACACTTCCATCACCAAGCAGTAAACATCTGTTATTTCTCATGATTCTGAGGGTTGGCTGAGTAGTGCATCTGGTTGGGGTAGGACCAACTGATTTCTGCAATATACCTTTCAGCAGTGTGGCTGTGTGGAGGTTCTAGAATAGCCTTTTTGAGATGTCTGGTGGTTGGCAGGCTGACTGTTCTAAACTAGGGGTTGCCAAAATTTTATAATGGATGAGGCAGTAAATATTTTAGACTTTGTAGGCCAAAAGACAGAATTTGGGTATTACATAGTACGTTTATAAAAAGAGAGAAAACAAATATAGATTTTTTTATTGACAGAATTCAAAATAAAATCATTGAGTATAACTTGTTTGTGATCTAGGTCTTCTGATGAGAATGGAACATTTGGGAGGGAAGGGGTAACATCATACTTAATTGGGGTTCAAAATTAGGGTTCCTATTATCAAATCAATTGTTAATGTTTTTCTATAAACATCATTTTTATAAAGCTATGGTTGTACCAAAACAGATGGCAGGCTGCATCAGGTCTGCAAGCTGGAGTTTGCTGATCTCTCTTCTAGAGGGTCTCAGCTCTAGAAGCTCATTCTCTAGAAGGTCTCATTCTCCAGGATGCAAGCATGGGCTTCTTCACAGGGGGCAACTCAGGATTCCAAAGATAGCAGGAGAAGGCAAGCCCCAATATACAAGCACTTTGCAAGTCTCAGATGTGCCACATTTTCTAATGTTCCATTGGCCAAAGTGAGTCATCTGGCCAAGTCCAGATTCCAAGCAAGGGTGGACTCTGTCTCTTGATGAGAGGAATGGTACAGTCATGGTAAAGGTCTGTGCACAAGGATGGATGGAGTCGTGACCATTTTTGCAAACCCTCTAGTGCACATTATTAAGAGTTTTAAATCTATTTATTTATTTATTTTTAAAGATTTTAAAGATCTGACAGAGACAGACACAGCGAGAGAGGGAACACAAGCAGGGGGAGAGGGAGAGGGAGAAGCAGGCTTCCCGCTGAGCAGGGAGCCCGATGTGGGGCTCGATCCCAGGACCCTGGGATCATGACCTGAGCCGAAGGCAGATGCTTAACCGACTGAGCCACCCAGGCGCCCCGAGTTTTAAATTTATTTTTGTAGGCAGGGAGGCAGTAAAGGCTTTTTTTTTTTTTTTTTTGCACAGATGATTGCCATATCTGAAACTGAGCTGAGGAAAACTTACCAGGTAGCCACCTAAGAGAGATGACAACTGTGGGGATGGGGTGGGGCGGGGGGACTAGAGGCAGCTACTATAAGTCAAGTAAGAGGTTTTCAAGGTTCTGCTCAGAGGTGTAATAGAAGACATGGAGAGGAGCAGATAAATGGGAGAGCCACTGGAGAGGCTTAGGGTGCAAGACTTTGAGTCAGACCTGCCTTTTAAGCCTGACTGTGTCACTTATTGTGTGAACATGGATCGATGACATATCTCTATTTGTTAAAACAGGGTTTTAAGGAGGGCACGTACTGCATGGAGCACTGGGTATTATACAAAAACAATGAATCGTGGATCACCATATCAAAAACTAATGATGTATTGTATGGTGACTAACATAACATAATAAAATTAAATTAAAAACAAAAAACAAAGCCCCAGGGTTTTAAAGTTGTAAAGATTGGGGACAATAAGTATCATTGTGCAATATTTTGAAAAAAAAAATACAAATGTGCCTGTCCTTTTTACCTTTTCTAGCACATGAAGGTCTCTTTAATCAGCTCTTACTATCCATCTGGGTGTGTGTGTGTGTGTGTGTTTGTGCATGTGCGCATGTGTGCCTACTATGTGGTATTTGTGTGTATCTATGTGCATAGGGAGGGGTGAACCTATAGAAGGGATGAAAAGCAAAAGAAAGTATTACTCTTCAGCATCTGGTATCCAAAATAAAATATTTAGTATGATTGTATTTATAGAAGACAGGCTTTAGTGGGGGAGGGAGGTTAAAAATTCCTTTATTTCCTGCTTTAACAAATTGAGGCAGGTATGGCTGAGCTGGAGGTTTATATAAAGGAGGTCCCATCTGACCAGGAAGAGGAAGGGGGAGGGGACTTGACTGTTTCAGCTCCAGGGCTTGTGGAAGGAGAAGAAGATGACGGGAGGCAGGAGGGCCACGGGTGAAGATCCTTGACTACCTCTTTCTCCCCTGGAAGGATGAATGACTCAGGGCTTTTCCTGCAGGAGTCTAAGAGTGGTACTCAATCAAAGCAACTCCAGGGTTTACATTTTCTGGGCTGTTTTTTTTCTTTCTCTTTTCTTTCTTTCTTTCTTTCTTTCTTTCTTTCTTTCTTTCTTTCTTTCTTTTCTTTCTTTTCTTTCTTTTCTTTCTTTTCTTTCTTTTCTTTCTTTCTTCCTTCCTTCCTTCCTTCCTTCCTTCCTTCCTTCCTTCCTTTCTTCCTTTCTTCCTTTCCTTTCTTTCCTTTCTTTCCTTTCTTTCTTTTCTTTTCTTTCTTTCTTTTCTTTTCTTTCTTTCTTTCTTCTTTCTTTCTCCTTCTTTTCTTTCTAGATTTTATTTATTTATTTGACAGAGACACAGCGAGAGCAGGAACACAAGCAGGGGGAGAGGGAGAGGGAGAAGCAGGCTTCCCGCAGAGCAGGGAGCCTGATGCAGGACTGGATCCCCGAACCCTGGGATCATGACCTGAGCCGAAGGGAGACGCTTAACGACTGAGCCACCCAGGCACCCTTGTTTTTGATTTCTATATGCTGTGAACTGGAACCAGCATGTCCCAGAGGGGTCACAGAAAAGTGCTGAGTAGAAAGCCTGTGGTCCTGCCACTGGTATAGTGGCAGTAGGGGCATGGGGACCCACAGAGGGGTTGCAGGCAGATACTTTAAGCCAGCAGCCAACGGGAGGAACTGGAAGTATTAGAGAGTCTTCAGCACCAGCAAGAACAAAGCAGCAGGGCAAATGATGGGGCCCAAGTTCTAAATGACAGACTTCAGAAGCAGATGAAACCAGAATTCCCAGAGATGAGACCAGTGTGGGCCTGTTGCCACAGTTCGAGGACGGCCCAGTGAGCAGTGAGAATACACTGTTCTGTCTGCGGGTCTCATCCAGCTCTCTCTCCACGTGAAGGTATCAGCAAGATGCCATCTGGGAGGGGGGCAGCGGGAGAAAGGCGGATATAGGAGAGATTGAACATTTCTACCCCAAGAGGCTACATATACCGAAACTGTTTAAATTGTTCCATTGGCTAGGTAGGACTAATATTTAGGGTTTGTTTTTTTTTTCCCTGCTCCCTTTCTAATGGGACTCTTGAGGAAAAGTCAGAACAGTGTTAGAGAACAACAGCAAAAAAGCTTCATTTTCTTTGAAAAGCCAGCAGGCAGAGTGAGTAAACGTGACCCCATTTTATGTAGCCACAGCTTGGTACAGAATAGGAATTCATGAAATGGTTGCTATTATTGTAGGACTTGATAACTGATTGGATGTGGGAGATTGAGAGAAAAGGGGAAAACCACAGAATTTGCCAAGATTTTCGCCCTGAATAGTAAGGGAGAAGGAAGGCAAAAACATGGACATCAGCAAGATGAAATCGTGTAGGGTAAAGACAGGGTGCTGTGAAAACAAGAGGGTTGATGAGCTCCGAAGTGTAGAATAGTTAAGAGTAATGACTACAGAAACATAAAGTGCTGCATATTTATAATGTTAAGCAGCAGGGGGTCCTCAGGATCAGGGAACAGATTATTTATAGGAACTGAATCTTTGTGGTGGAAGGAAGCCTAACAAAAGTCTTGGTGGTGAGTCACAGATTTTACTCTTATAATTGTTGGCTCCAAAAAGTGGCCTATACATAAATTGACATTGGAATTTTTGTAAGTGAGCAAATGCAACAAATCTTTTATAG
Source organism: Callorhinus ursinus (assembly GCF_003265705.2). Taxonomy (NCBI): domain Eukaryota; kingdom Metazoa; phylum Chordata; class Mammalia; order Carnivora; family Otariidae; genus Callorhinus; species Callorhinus ursinus. Next base: position 10,900,900 of record NW_027397106.1, on the reverse strand, counting down.
CCATAGGTGGGGACTGAGAAAATAGTGAATGTTCAACATTGAGAAGGTTATTGTTTTTCGGTTTAGAAACAAACTAGTTTTCTCATCCTCTTTTGATTCTTCTGTTTCAAGGAGGAGCAGCTTGGGGAGGGCTCAGAGAACTGGAGTGGTGACAAGGTCTTTCCTCATGCTTTCTGTTTGCTCCCTTTCTCCTCCACACGCACTCTCCCAGCCTTATTGTTTCTGAACACTCCTGCTGAAAGAAAATAGTCTTCTGAAAGTTCTTACCCTCTATTGTGAGAGGTTCAAAAAGTCTAAAATTGGGGCACCTGGGTGCCTCAGACGGTTAAGCGTCTGTCTTTGGCTCAGGTCATGATCCCAAGGTCCTGGGATCAAGTCCCGCATCGGGTTCCCTGCTTGGTGGGGAGTTGGCTTCTCCCTCTGCCCCTCCCCCGGCTCATGCTTTCTCTCTCTCTCTCTCTCTCTCTCTCTCTCTCTCTCTCTCTCAAATAAATAAATAAATAAAATCTTAAAAAAAATGTCTAAAATTTGTAAGGATCTGGATTATTGCAACTCAATTCCTCTGTGGGTACTTACTGCTCAAGAGGGCCTTTATAAGAATATTAAAGTATAAAAGAGAAAACTTCTAATAGAATATGAGAGGAAATAAGCTAATGTTACCTATTGTTTGCAGACTGATTGGTTTACCTGGAAGTATGAGTGTGTGTGTGGGGGGGAGACTCAGGAGAGTTCCTCGTTAGTGAACTTCTTGGCACCAGTGTTCTACTCTTTTCTTCCATAAAACATATGACTATTCTATGGCTTTGAGGATGTAGGGAAAATGGGAATGATTCCTCCAACTGGTGCTAGGCAGTAGGAGGTGGAGAAAGGAGAATATTGAGAATTATAGAGGGCCCCTGAGAAAAATGGTATTGGAGGAACCTCAAGAGTAACAGAAAATCTGGTGGTCAAAAGCAGAATTAAGTCAATGGAGGGGATGAAGTGGAGGAGGTGAAGTGGAGCTGGAAGGCTTAATGAAATTTAGAAAATGGATGGAGGGAGAAATTAGGGGGGACAAAATATAGTTGTTTATACATGTAAATATTTTCTTCTAAAATATGTGTGCAATGAATATAGAAAAGTAGAATTCTAGCCAAAAAGAACTTTTGCTAGGTGACTGTGAGTTTAGTATAATGTGTGTTAAGTTAATGTGATAAAAGCAAAATAATCCAGGAAGGCAAGCATATCTCCTAATTAAAATAGGCCTTTTCTTCTTTTCTTTGATTGGCCATGCCGAGGGGGAAAACCTTAGGATAGAGTATTTAACAAGCCATAAAATGTTTCACTACACAAATTTGTGTCCGATAAGTGCCTGCTCTTCAAGTCACATAGTTCATGTGACCAGTGCTCCAGGTGAAAACCGGCCCCCAAGTCTTAAACGGAAGGTAAGGCGGATACCTTTAGATCAATTGCCAGCATCTCTGTTCAAGGTTAGTCATGTTTTGCCATTGAGCCGAATAATTAATTTAATGTATTTCCTCCCTTCCTTCTCTTGCTCTCTCTTTTCTTTTCTCTCCTTTTTATCTTTCATCTACAACAAACCTACAGTGTAACCAGGCAACCAAACATTATTAATAATCCCAACATCCTGTTAGACTACGAACATATATATGAAAGGCTCATAAAACAGCAAATTTTTGTTGAATAACACACTTCCTACACATTCCTCAACCCCCTTCCTCCAGCTTCCACCCCCATCATTCCTGAAATAGCTCCTGCTAAGGTCACCAGTCATCCAAATTTAAAAGATACTCTTCAGCCTTCACTTTACTGGACTTATCAGCCGATTTCACAACAGCGAATCATTCTGTTCTTACTACAGTCTTTCCCCTTGTCTTCTGGGACGAAGCCATCTTCCTGGGGCTTTATTCCCTCCTCCCCTTTGCAGACTCCTTTTGTTGGCTCATTTTATGCTACCCAATCTTTAAATATTGGAGTTCCTTAAAGCTCGTTTCTAGAATCTTCTCTATGCTCTCTCCCATTGCTGCAGTTGCCATCTATATGTCAGTGACTCTCGAATGTATATTTCCAGTCTGAATGGGTCTCTTGAGTCTCAGACCTGTGTGCATGACCTACGTGATACCTTCACCTGACAGTCTCACAAGCACCCCAGATACAACATGTCCCAAACCCAATGCCTGATTTCATCTGTAACCTCCTTCAGTGCTCCCTGCCACAATGAGTGGCACCATGGCTCATAGAGATTTGAAAGCCAGAAATCGAGACATCATTCTTGACCAAATCTAATCCTGACTCCTCTCCTTTTTACTGTCATCACTCTCATCAAAGCTCTCATTATCTCTTGCTTGGACTAATGCTATTGCCTCCTAAATGATCTCCCAGACATTCATTCTTTGCTCTCTGTAATCTGGTATTTTTATTGCCACCCGAGTAATCTCTTTAAGATGGAAACTTTATCCCATTGATACCCCACTCAAAACCCTTGACTGACTTCCCATTGTTATTAGGATAAAGACCCAATCCTCACCTCCCAACACTCTCACCACCTTCCTACCCTTCCTGTGATGTACATATTGACCTTATTTATGTCTTTGATTGTATCATGTTCTCTTCTCACTTAACACCTTTGTGTATATCCCTTTCTCTACCTGGAGTGCTTCCACCCCTACGTTGCGCTGAAAATTTCTACTCATCTGTCATATTTCATTTCTACTGTCATGGTCTCACAGAAGCTTCATGCTGTTACAGTGTTATATGCTCTCACAAATCCCTGTTCTTTACCGTTGTAGAATTTACCAGAGTTTGCAACTCTCTATTTATGGAATTATTTGTCTTCCTCACTAGTCTTCAAGCTCTGTAGGGGCAGAGACCATTTTTGTTCTGCTGATCATTGTATACCTAGTGCTAATCCTAGTGCCTGGCACATAATTGGCACTCAATGTTACTTGTCAAATCAATGGAAAGGCAGTTTTCTACTTTGGTTTCTGACTCATGCAAAAGAAATAAAGAGTTAATTTTAGTATACCACAAGTCTTTATATACATACAAATTTGCAAAACATGAGCTTGTTAGTGAATGTACCAAAATAATTTTACCCCATGAAGAAAGAAGATATTAAACCTAGCTAGCAGTTAGCCTAGAATTTTTTCAGAGACAGGAATACATTTTCCTGGGGTCTTTGGGGAACTGTTATTTTAAACTATTAATGTTTCTTTGCTGTGGTTCTCAAGATCAATGTGTGATGGAGAAAGGCAATGATTATAGTGTGTGTGATAATGAGTTTGGGGGCAGTATTCAGTTCCCAGCTCCACTGACCAAACCAGAAAGGTAATGGTGGGTCCCACATGTTGGCCCATGCAGAGCCTTTAGTGGTAGGCTTCCGGAAGGAAAGCACTGGTGCGCACAATCCGTGGGAAGTGAGTTGCTGCCGCTAGGGGAAAAGAGCAGGTGACCATTTAGGAAAGCACTTCACAATTATTCCTTCATCCAACCTGAAAAGAAACATATAGGGTGTCCAAACTCTAGTCTGTGGATTACATTGCTGGAAAAGTCGAAGATTAAGGGTCAGAGTCTGCAGGTGTTTCCTTTCAGTTTTTTGCCTTCAGGAAAAAACTAAAAGTAAATAAAAATTATGGTTATTTTGCTGGCACTGGAATAACATGTATGTATTTTTAGATTGCTGCATTTTAGTTAAAGATATAAAGGATGAAAGTAGGAGTGAATATGTTATTTGAGAGCTATCCTTTCTGCAGTTCCTGATTACCTTAATAGGTGTCACCAATGTGGATTTAATATTCAGAATTCTAATTCTTGTAACCGAAACTCAGTAAAGAGAGAATGGATTCCAGTATTTCAGATAGCTTTGGTATAGCTGGTCTTGAAATTGTGTCTGGTTTTTTTTTTTCCCCCAAAGTAAGGGATCTGTTTTTGTTCTGTTTATTTTGTTTTAGTCATGCCGTGAGGAAACGAGGTATATAAGTTAATTATTTTAATCCCAATAAAATGATAACAAACTGTAACTACATGATATCCTTCTCAACTGGTCAACTTATTTAAACAGTATGTAAACTAGTTTTTTTGGTGATTTAGAAACAGAGGGTCTAAATGTTCCTCATGGAAATGGATTACTCTAAAATCACACTATCCTAGAGAAAATCTGAAATTGAATAAGATACAAAATCTCCTTCTATTCTATCCCAGAAGTCTTGTCTACATTATCATAATTTCAAAAGATTTAAAACAGTTGTTGAAACACATGAGAAACTATGCTAAGTTATTATGGCATTACCATTTTACCCCTCAGGGACAGTTTTCTACATGAGTTGCAGATTTGGTGTAAAATCTCATGAAATTTTGCAAGAACCTCTTATGAAATAATTGTCATCTTCAGGGAACATATGTTTTTAAATTAGCATCATGCATGTATCACAGAGAGCTCACAATCACTTACTTTACCAAGTGTAGAATTAATCAATCAAAGAAGCAAGCAAGCAAACAAACAAAAATCACCTCCCCTGCATATTTCTGTATTGGGTTGAACAATGCCCCCCCATTCATGTCTACCAGAAACGTAGAAGCTGACCTTATTTGGAAAAAGGCTCTTCGCAGACGTAATTAGCTAGTTTAAGATGAGCTCATGCTGGATATTATGGACTGAATATTTGTATCCTCCCCAAATTCATGTTTGAAATCTAATCCCCAATGTAATGGTATTCGGAGGTGGGGCCTCTGGGAAGCAATAGGTCATGGGGGTAGAGGCCCCATGAATGGGATTAACCCCCATAAGAGGCCAGAGAGCTAGCCCACCCTTTCTACCATGTGAGGATTCAAGGAGACGTTGGGCCACTGCAACTGGGAAGAAGCCTCTCCCCAGAACCGGACCACATGGGCACCCTGATTTTAGACTTCTAGCCTCCAAAATTGTGAGAAATAAAGTTCTGCTGTTTAAGCCACCCTGCTTATGGTATTTTGTTATAGCAGCCTGAGCTGACTAGGATATTGGATTGGGATGGGCCCTAAACCCAATGACTAGTGTTTTTAGAAGGCGAAGGAGGGGAAGACACAGACCCGGAGGGAAGAAGGCTGTGTGAAGTCAGAGCAAAGATTTCAGGGCTTTAGCTCCACACCCAGGAATGCCAGTCATTGCCGGGAACCCCCGGAAGCTAGAGAGGAAAGGAAATTCTTCCCTAGAAGTTTCAGAGGGTCATTGGCCTCAATGATGCCTTGAATTCAGACTTCTAGCCTCCAGAACTAGGAGAGAATAAGTGTCTTTTGTTAGACGCCACATCGTTGGTAGTAATTTGTATGGCAGTCGTAGGAAACAATGCAATTTTCCAAGCTTTTTTCCTATCTTCTGCACTTCGCAGTTGAATTTATTGAAAAAATTGCCTACGATTGCTGTTTCCGCTTCATGGCACGATGTTCATGCCTCAGCCACAGCACTCTGGGGTCTAACCTCATTATTCCACAGAAAGTTCTTTGACCAGGTTTACCAGTAGCCCCTTGAGGCTGTATTCAGTGCACACATCTCAGCCTTTGCCTTCTTTCGTCCTCCTCAATATTAGGTACTCTTTACCATTTCCTCCCTGAGTTCTGTGACTACATCCAAAACTTCTCTTCCCACCTTTATGACCACTCTTTGCCAGAGATTGTTCATGCTCCTCTTCCTGTGGTTGTCCCTTAAATGTTGGTATTGTCAGGATTCTGCCATGGATTATTGGGTAAGATCGAGAGTGGCCAACAAGGCTCAGCATGACACGTCCCTCTATGCTCAGGCCAAACAGCAAACCCTCCTCTTGTTCATATATGCTGTGTCCTCTCTGGACTTGGGGAGATGTCACTCCCGGGGAGCCTTTTTCACCTCCCATGACACTCATCCAACTGCCCTTGTAATTCTGTTTTCCTCAGTGGTTGTCTGAATCGCAAGAAGCTCATCCATCGTATTTACCATGTATCTCCAGTGCCAACCACAGAGTCTGGAATAGAGAGGTGCCATAAATATTGGCCGAATGAATTACCCTATCCCCATAAAAAAGAAACCAGGGCTCATAATAATTAACTCATTTAGAAAGCAAATGCAAACCGGGGTCAGATTTTTCTAATGCTTCTCCATTCCTATGTATTTCCTTGAGAAGAGAAAAGAAGAAAGAAAACAACTCGTATTATGTAAAATTAAATAAGTGTTTAAAAACATCACTTCTAAATTACAACACACAAAAATGTGAACAAATGATGGAAACTAAGAAAGCCTTAATTATAAGTGCTGTATCGTGTTAACAATTTAAAATATGTTCTTTCTTCGAACTACTACTTTGTTTTCTTTGTCTTTTCATCTGTGGATACAGAGCCACTTTTGCAGCTTTGAACTTTGCTCCTTCAGCTTGTACTCAGCTGCTGGCTAGTCCACAGGTGTCAAATGCCACATTCTTCTCTTTGCTCACTCTGAGCACTAGTAGTGCCCTCAAGATGCCTTCTGCACATTTTTAGCTTAATCCACCCATTCGTAAGCTCCGACTCTGCCCTGAACTCTCTATCACCTTGCCTGCCTCTGAGCTGCCTTTGAAGGGGCATGCATGTCATGGTTCTGAATCTGCCCCAGCTGTTCCTAATTCTTTCATTCCCGAAGCTCTCCTACCTCAGAAGTTGTGCTGGCTTCTCAAAGGAGGGGCCTTATGGGGGTGGGGGCTTGAGGGGGGAAAGAGGCTGGGGGGCTGGAGCTCCACTCTGCCCAGGAGCCTTCTCCTCTCCCTCTGGGCCTTTGAAACTGCTGACCTAGTCGATGATGCAAATTAGTTGTCTTCGTTTGGCTTGTTTCACCAAAAATAATTTTTTCTCCTGTTCATTAAAGAAAAATTTGGCTGTCGAGAAAGAAAATAATTCCACTGAACATATAGTTTCACCAACCCATCACCACTGTCATTAAGATTTCGATGTATTTCCTTTCCAGTCTTACCTATGCATAAAACTTTGATTTTTGACACAGTTATTCTCCTATCGTGCATATAATTTTTATCTTATTTTCACCGAATACTATTGAAGTCTATTTTGCATGATATTTCATTGGATGGATATGCCAGAAAATAATTATCGTCCTTGGTTACACTTATAACTTGTTTCCATTTGTCACTGTGAAAAATAACAGAATGAATGTGATTTAAGCATATAGAACAAAACAGCTCTGAGAAGAACCTCTTTAGGCGTAACTCCTTGTCTCTATTTAGAATGCTTTCCTTAAGATTTACATCCAGAAATGAAATTACTGAGTAAAAAGGAATGAATATTTCCAAAGATCCTATTTCATTGGCTCCCATTGCTTTCCAAACACGTACCAATTTATACTGCAACTGGGTGTGTATAAGAGCGGTCATCTCATTCACTCTTGACAAGCTGTGGTTATACGTTTTTTTCCCTCCCTAGTTTCATATCATCAATCATGGAACCATTATTTTATTTTAGTTTTAGAGAAGCTGAACATTTTCACAAATGTTAGTTTGTATTAATTTCATTTTTTCTGTGAATTTCTTTTTGTGTCTTTTGAGCATTACTGTATTGAGGACTTTATACTTTTCACCTTTCTTATAGCTCTTTATTTAAGAAAGACATTAACTCATATTTGCTGCAAATATGTTTCTTCTTGGTTGTTTATGTTTTGAATGTTTTACCTCTAGATTTAGAATTTTTTATGTAATCAAAATCCTCAAATCCATTTATCTTTTTAAGCTTTACTTTTATGAAATTTAAGTTCAAAAGAAAACTTTTCACCCCCTGCGTGCTCCCCCACTCCACCCAAGCATTTAATAATATTCACTTCCATAGTATATTCTAAGATTTTGTGTTTTAATATATTTTGTGTTTGTTTTTACATAAACACTTTAGTACATATGGGATTTTATTCCAGTGTATGCAGCAAGTGAGAAGCTGTAATTTTTTTTCTAAAATTTTAACCAAATGTCCCCAAGCCATATCTGGAACATTCTTTTGCTTGTCCATTGATTTGGGATTCTTTGTTAATCATATTGTCAATTCTCAAATAGACTGGGATTTGTTGTTGGACAGTCTATTATGTCTCATTGATCTGTGGCCATTTTTGTGCCAGTAGTCAGTATTTAGTAAATTTCAATTTTTATCATATATTTAAGGTTTGGGGTAAAGTTTATAGTTATTTTACACAATTTGCAAAAAGCGCTCCTGTAGCGTGAAACTGAAATAAATGTATGCATCTACTGGGGCTGGGGGAGTTGCCCTGTTTAAAAATATTCTGTCCTTTCTTCCAAGGCACAAAAGATCTTATGGGTTCCATTTCTATGAATGTTATTCTTGGATTTCTAGTTATTCTTGGATTTTAGAGAGTTCTTTTTGGGGTTATTATTATTGTAGCCTCTTTTATTCCATTATATTTTAAATGGTTATTTTAGTTCTATAAAAAGACTATAAAATTTTATATGTTTATTTTGAATTGGCCCCATTTAACAAAATAAATTTTGGAAGTTTTTCCTATTAATTCATTTTCCAGATATATAAACATATCACCTGAAAATAATAAATTTGTTTCTCCCTATTAACATTTTTCCTTTACTTTGCATCTTATAGCATTTTCCAGACCTTTCGTATTAAAAATGACAGTAGTTCTTAGCATTGCTTTGTTTCCAATTTTAGTAAAACGACTAAATTTTTGCCACTAGTATTTTATTGACTACTGGTTTGAAATAAATATTGCATATCATTTAAAGGGAACATCCATCTATTCTGATATTTTTTAAATAATTTTTTAAAGATTTTATTTATTTGAGTGAGAGAGAGAGAGAGTGAGAGGGAGCATGAGCAAGGGGGAAGGGTAGAGGGAGAAGCAGACTCCCCGCTGAGCAGGGAGCCCGATGTGGGACTCAATCCCGGTACCCCAGGATCATGACCTGAGCCAAAGGCAGACACTTAAACAACTGAGCCACCCAGGCACCCTAAAAAATTTTTTAATTGAATCAATAATTAAATTTTTCCATAGTTTTGGCTAGCATTTTTGTTGTTGGCTTGAGTTTTTATGGTAACATCTACTTTTTCTTATGTTATGGTCAGAAAATGCATAGTGCAAATTGTCCTCTTTTTTGGAATTATTTTATAGTTTTTCATAAACATAAACTCAATTATAAATGTTGGAGATGGTGTATTTCTTTTTTCAATTCATAATGTTTGATAGACATTTTATATCATTTTTTAGATTAAATACGTTAAATATATTCTGTATCTTTAACTCATTTAGCTTGTCTCTTATTCTACCATAAGCTGACCAGTAAGACTGAGCTGAACTTTCTACAATTATATTTTGTCAGTTTCTTCCTGCCTTTCAAACTCATTTGAACTATTATTGGTGCTTTAAAGTTCTCCATCATTATAATTTTTCGTACATATTATCTCTATAAAACGATCTTATTTATCCCATTTAATGTTTTCCCCCTGTAAATTCTTCCCTGACTAGTATCCAAATATTTCAACATAAACAAAAAACCTTTCATCACCTGGCCTCTGCCTACCTCAACCAACTCATCTTGTACCTGTAGTCCATTTTGCTTACACTGGTCTCCTTTTAGTTTCTTTAATGCTCTGATTCTTGCACACCATGACCTCTGCCTGAAATGTTCTTTCGAGATCCTTCATGAGGCTGATTCTTCTCCCTCAGGTCACAGGTCTTCAGAGAGGCCTTTCCTGATTACATAATGTAGAATATGCTTCACATGTCACATCTTTCTTTTCTCTCATACTACTAACAACTTGCGAATATATATTTACTCATGTGTTTCATTGTTTAATGGTAGATAAATTTTAAGATGGCCACCAATGATTCTTCACCTCCTTTCATGCCCTTGTACAGTCCCATCCCCTTGAGTGTGGTTTGACTTGCTTCTAACCAATACAGTATGACAAAAATATTGAGGGGTTACTTTTGATAATTAGGTTACTTTGACTTCTGTTCTATTCTCTGGCTGGCTCACTCAGAGAAGCCATCTGCCATGTAAATTTCCCTTTGGAGGGTCCAATGGCAAGAAATTGAGGGAGGCCTCCAGCCAACAGTCAGCAAGGAACTGAGGCCCTCCATCCAACTCTTCATGAGGAACTGAATCCTGCCAACAGCCACCTGAGCTACTCATCTCTCCCTCAACATGTCAGAAAACAGGCTTGGGAAAAGCTAGCCAGTCTTTGCCACAATAAGGCTGGTTTACTTACTTTTCCATTCTCATTTATTTGTGACTACTCCCTCTCACAAAAACAGTTTTCCAGCCAGTGTACTAGTAGTTCATATTTAATTAATTAATTGATTCCATAAATACTTACAGAATGCCCACTATGTTCCAGTTATTGAGTTAGGCATCAGAATAAAACAATGTACAAAATATCCTACCCCTATCTTGGTGGAGTTTCTGTTGTAGAGAAGTAGAGACAGACCCCTCCCCGCTTTGGGGTCTCTGTTCATTGTTCATAAAATGTTGTTAAATGATTGAATACATGGATATAAGAAATGAAACAACTAAAGTCATGTAAACAGTAAAACATTTCCAGACACTGAACAGTGAAAAACATGATGTATTTGGTGAACTTCAAATGGTTAAAATTTGCTGAAACATGATTGTGCAGCTGTGTTGGGTGGGGTAGGGGAGAGTGGTGAGGAGTCAATCTGGTGAGCTGAGGGTGGAGAATGGAGGGAGGGGCTATACTCCATGCTAAGTGCTGGGCAAACATGGTGACCACTAACTCGTTGTAAGCAGAGTGCTTCTTGTTCCTCGCATGGTATGTCCTCCAGTTTCCCACCAAAACTGGAGCAGGCATTCTACTTGATTTCTTATTTCTTATTTCTATGAAAATCTAATTTAGAGGAAACCTTTACCAACTTGTGCTGAAGAATTTTTCATTTGCATCTTGTTGATCTTTTTCTGTTTGTTCATTCTTGAATAATGAAGAGTTAGGCTGTGTACCTGTCTCATGTTTTCTAACCATCTGCTAGATTGCTGGTGAGATTGAAAAGTCTTTCAACGTATTTATTAGTCATTGTTAATTTTTTAATTTTCTAATTCTGTTCAGTTTTTTATTTCTATGCCTTATTGACTATCTAGAACTCTTTATATATTAAAAATTAACATTTCAGAAAATTGTTATTAAATGTAAATGAATGATTTCTAGAATTTAGAGTCCCTGTTAAATTTGCTATTTCTCATTTAGATATCTACTATTTCCAAGAAATCTGTTTCAAGGACAGACATATTATTTAGGACAATGAAATTTACATTTTATTCTGGTAATACTAGCACTGTAGTTTTTTTCTAAAAAGCCAGTGCGTATGCAAATGTAATCATTAGAGCTGAATAATAAAACCATCAGTGTAGTTCTCTTATTACTTGATTCTATACAGCATTATAACTTATTTAAACAGAAATATTAAGCTTGGAAATTAAAATCTAGACTGTGGAATTCTTACCAACAGCTCCATTCTTTAGAATTGCAGTGTTTAGAAAATAACATTCAATGAATAATTATAAAATAAAGGTTTTAAAATTTTGTTTCTACTTTTCTTTTAAAATTATCTCTCCCTGGCAGCATACATCCATTGTTAGAATAACCAAGAAACTAATCCCATAACATGAACAGGTTAAATAAAAATAATATAGAAATAAACTATCTTCTTTCTCTCTCTCTCTCTTTCTCTCACACACACACTTGTTTTTTGCAAGTGTGTAATGAGCACAAATTGCGTAGACTGTGATTTGGACTCCTTTCATCTTTGATTTTGTTTTCTTAGAGGCAATCTTAGTGACTACAATATCTTTTATTTCAGTGTCATTGAACTTGTCATGAAATCTCAATGAATAGGCTAGAATAAGTCAGGGAAAGCAGAAAGTTTAAGTTGAAAGCATCCAAAAGACAAGGCAGGTGAAATCTAGGCTTCAGCTGCAAATTTGCATGAACTATCCTGTAAAAGGAACCATTTATGCACTCTGTTGCCAACTTCCTACCTGTAGAGGTAGTAGCTACCTCAGGGGTTGTTGTAAGATCAAATATACAAACCTCTAGAAAATATTAAACCCAGTAGAATGCAAACTTTTTACTTTCATTATTTAAAAATTTAATTTATAGGGATACATTTAAAATCTGTACCAAAAAATTAAGCAATTTAAGAAAAAAATGAGTGACATAAATCAAAGCATAACTGTTCCCCAATCATCCCATTTCCCAGTAGGAAACCAGAGTGAGATTTTTTATACTATGGATTAGGCACCAGCTCCTTTTTTATTCTTTTTGAAAAAGTCTGGTCGGGGATCACTTAAACATCGTTGGCGGGTCAGCTTTTCATTTGTATTCTGCCCTTTTCCCAGCTTTATAAAGTCCTATGAACAAAAGAATATATAAGCAATAGATAATTATGTAATTATATTCTGCTTTTAAAATATTGTGTCCTTCGAAGGGGATGGGAAAATGACCAGGGGGATGTATTTTCTGTATGAGGCTGAGAAGACATCCTAGAGCACTTTTAAGGGCCCACAAATCACTCACCAGGAAAGCCCAATTTCTGCTTTAAGAAAGTGCCTGCTTACATAGGTCGGGCTGGAGTAGTCAGTAGGATTTTGTCATAATTATAAATTAACTTTTTAAATCTGATTATGTGAGAAAGTGGAAGAAGAGAATCTCTCACATTGGGTTCATCTTTACCTTAATCAAAGACAAAATTTGAAGTCCAAGATTCCTTGCATGAGATAACCATCGATGTAGGCACATAAGGAAAAAAAATCATGGCAATCACAGGTTGAGATGCATTTTAGTTAAAATAAGGAACTCAGTGGTATTGGTTGGGCATCAGTGGGTTTGCATGCAAATGGACAGATGGCAATAACTGATGTTTATATTAAAAAAGAATGTTCTGATCAATAATTAATTGATCTTTTACATTTTTTATTGATAACAATGATTTTCTTTGTGTTTCACCCTGACCTGAAAGTTTGAAATTATTTTTCTGGAAACATATACAAAGCCGAAAAGCTATTTGCAAGGGAAATAAATTTTCCAGAGAAATTAATCTAGAAATGTCTAGATAATTTTCAAATAAAAACAAAACCTACCAAATTAAAAGATGATTAAGAAATGTTTTCTTATGTTCTTTTTTGTTTGTTGTTAACAACTTTGGGGTAAATGTGCCAGTTCGAGAAGTAGGTTCATTGCAGTGTGAAGCATGGTGCTAAGCACCATAGAGAATACAAAGGTGAACACTAAGAGTTGCTTGCATTGAGTTGCATTTATGGCTTACTGTGTACTTTAGTACTTTTGATCTTTCAACCACCTTGGAAGGAATAGCTCTCAGGTATCATTTTCCTCTTTTTTGGACATAGAGGAAGAAACAAGACCAGATGCTATAATTGCCTTGGCTAAGGTCAAACAGCTAGTTTGACAAGGCAGTATCTCAAGTGCATTAATAATGCTGTAAAGGGGACCCTGACAAAAGAAAGACCAGTTCCAGCTGGGAGAAATGAAGATGCTCAATATGGGTCTTGAAAATGTCTTAAATTACAAAGCCTTGGCATTTCAGGTGGTGGAAATGGTGTGAAAAAGCATGGATTTGTGAAAATTAGGGTGCTGGATGACAGCTCTAGATTTATAAGAGGATGGGGAGTCACTGAGTAATTTTGAGGTAGCTTCTTGTTTATACAATGAGACTCAGTCTGCCATGGTTCGAATCTCAGTTCCACCACTTACAAAATGTTTGATCTTGGGCTTTATCTAAACCTCAGGTTTCTCAACAGTAAAATGGATATCAAAGTCACTACTTCTGAAGGTTATTGTGTGAGAATTTAAATGGGTAAAGTGCATACGGGTGGATCAGAGCACCTGAAGATAATTATTAGTCATAGATATGACCTGATTTGAGGTCTACTTTAAGACAGTATGGTAAGAACTGACAACAGTCAGGAGTGGTAGGGGAAGAACTGGAGGAGGCAGTCAAGCTGAAGTTCAAACAGCAAGTCAGAGCCTACACCAGGAGTCCAAGGGAGGTGCAGTGAGGGCTTAACTTGGAACATCAGCACCGGGAATGTTAAGTGTCAAACATTTTAATACCTTCCATAGGTGAGAAATAACATGTGAAGTGTGTGTTTTTAAATTGTCCCCAAATTAAAGCTTCTCTCTGTTGACTGGCTAGGTTTAAAAAGTTTGATGGCCAAATTTATAATGGTTTGTTCCAGTCCCCAAATCCTATAAATACATCAGATAATTCTAGCCTTCACACCTGTTCAAACAACAACAGAGATAAAACGATCTAGCGGAAAGACCAGCCCTTTCCTTTCCTTAATGAGGTTCCATTGATTTTTGCAAACAAATGAAAGACAATAAATTGCCCCAAATGCCCTTTTTTTCACAGCCAGGTTATAGGACTGATTCGGGTGTTCCCAGCCTCCTCAAGGCAATCAGGCCTCACAGCTGGACCATAAAATGCTTTTGCAGCCCTGAGGCTATTCCTCTACATCCTTTTGTGTCCAACAGAGCTTTGGGCATTTGGGAGTTTATCCTGTTGGTCTCAAGACTAATATTTCTTTTGTTTGTTTCATAGGCCCATAACCAGAAATCTCTAACCAGTCTCAAAGAAGCTCATGAGGAGGTCAGAGGTTGCCCAAAAGGCATGTGATTTCTGTCCCAGGAACTCAGTACAGACCTGAGATCTGGGCTGCAGTAAAATTTTTAGCGACTGTCATTTCCTACAGGAGTAGTGAGTTTGCTTCCTTCCAGTGGCTTATGTTTTGTATGCTCACTTCTGCCCGGAAGACTGAGGTCTAGTGCTGAACTCTTCAGTGTGGAGCCATGAGCAACATGTAGCAGCTGAGCACCTGAAATGTGGCAGGAACTGAAATGTGCTGTGAGTGTAAAATACACACTAGGTTTCAGAGGCTTAGTATGAAAAAAAAAAAAGAAAATATCTCAATATTTTTATATTATTACATTTTGAAATGATAATATAAAATTAGTTTCACTAGTCTTTTTTACTTTTTCTAATGTGGCTACTAGACAACTTAAAATTACATATGTGGCTCACATGGTATTTCTATTGAAAAGCGCTGTTCTGAGGAGGATGCCATTAGTGCCCCGGATTCTCCTGATAAATTCAAAGCATTTGGTAATTCCTGATTATCTCGTTGAACACTCTTTTGTTGGACATATAACTTCACTGTTCACAGGAGCTGATTTTTTAAAATCTCTATTTACATTTGCCCTGCAATTTGTTGGGTGAATTTCACTCCTGTGCAAGATGACTTCCATTTTGTCATAATAAAAGGAGCCAAATTAGGTAGAGGATGAACAAATAAGGGCAGAGGGGGAAAAAGGAAAGAAAAATGTACTTTATTGGGAAATTTCTACTCAAAACACAGGATGTGTTATTTTTGCCATTTTTACAGAGGAAGAAACAGTGGCTCAGAGAGATTAAGTAACTTTTCCAAAGTGATACACTTCATATCCATCAGAGGATTCAAAAGGTCTAATGAACTCCAAAGCACAAACTCCTTCTCTATATCATAATGCCTCTCTTCTACCGACAACTTTGGAGAAAATTTAACAGTAACAATTGATTTTGGAGGTACTTCCTTTTATTAATCACAGATGTCCTTGTTTATGACTTAGGCTTGTGCTAGTGCTTCTCTGCCAAATTATTTTAATACTGATTAGAGGGTGCAGAACAAACTTTATTCATGGAAGCTTCTATTCATGAGAGGTCAGTAAGTATTCCGTGGACCCTCTTCTTTCTCTTCTGGCTTATAACCTTAAATAGCCACATTTGCAACGTGGAGTTAATGACACAGATCTCCGGGGGCTCTTGAGGGGTAAGAGAAGACTATGTGGGAGAAAGTAGAACGTGCACTTGCCAGGGTCAGCCTCATCAAACCTGCCTCCCACCCTTGGAATGGACATAATGATGTCGCTTTGTCCTACTACATTTATATTATATTGCCAGAAATTTGGGGCCACTTTTCCTCTCTGTAAATGAGATACAATACGAAAAAGCTAGAAATCATGATGACCTATGGGTTGCCTACTTTATCGCTCTCTTAACACGGGACTGTTTTTCAGGAACCACAGACAAGTCTCAGATAGTTCCCTTTCAATAATCTATTCCAGCTTCTTTGATAATTTTTACTCAAGGACTTTTTTCCCCCTCTGCTAAGCTAAATTTTCCTCATTAGTTATTTTGGATGAAAATGAGAAAGATATTGGAAGATTACTATCACCTCATAACTTTTTCTTCTCTAGGCTAAGTTATCCCATGGCCATTAACTGTCTCCTTTTCTTCATATTCACTGCTGTCTCCTGAAACCCATTTGCATGAATTTTCCTTCAACTGGTTCTTATTTACTAAGTAGGAATTCTGATTATAGAGGGATGCATTACTGCCATTATTTTAGAAAGATTTCCTCTAAAGTCAGTCAGTATGTATTTTTTTTTTCTTGCTTTAAACTAGACTCTGGGGGAATGATTTAAAGAACTTGAGGATAATAATACCGTGTTGCTTGCTGCTGTTGACTCGGTTTCTCAATTTGACATTTGAGACTAAAAGTAAGATAAAGGATAGTGGAGCAGGAGGGTAAACAGAAAAGGTGCTTTGGTTCATCAGGACTTGACAGGTAGCAGTGGCCCCAGACTATAGCCGTCAGAGTGTTGCATTGGGTCCCTTAGGCTGTGAGGAGCCTGCCCCTCCACATTTACTCTCACTACAGGGGTTGAAGGTATTGCCAAAGTGAATGTGTTAATACCGAAAAGAACAAAATGTAGTGAAAGTAAGAGTGACTCCTCTCAAAAGTGTCTCTATCAAGACACTTTTCCTGTTCTTTAATCTCCTGTTCTTTAAACTCCAAGATTTTAGTTTACAGGGGACACAGTAATAGGTGGTCCGTGGAACTGGAAGTTGAGACTGCCATCTGGCCACTGGGGCACCTCATAGCACTGAAACAGCATCTAGAAATGGATATATTTTGGCTAGGAGATTGAAGCTGATTTTCAGGGGAAATTGACTCGGTCTGATACAATGGTACCAAAGATGAACAGGATTGCTACTTGGAAGATTCTCTGAATGTGTTACTCAGTTTTCCTGTGTTCTGTAAACATAACTGTTAATAACACAAACCCTTCGGGAATAAAGATGTGGGTTCAACAGGCAAAGAACCAAGACAAATTTAGGTATTTGATAAGGGTCGAGAGGATTTAACATAGTAATGGAAGAAGGATATTATAAATACCAACTACAGCCATGTGAGTGGTTTACAAGTAAGGGTCACAGAAGTCATAATGTATTTTTTCCTTTCTTTGATACGAATATAATTGTTTTTATTAACCAATTTTTTCCTCTGCTCAATTCTCATCTAATGTAAAGTATGTTAGCAATGAGTAATCCCATATCTCATTGTTAAACTACATGATATCAAAGGGGGGGCATGAATTGCTAGTGGAGAAGTAACTGTCATCCAGAGACGCATAAAATAATATGGGACTTTGTGTCTCATATTTTGTGGAGGTCAGTATGTTGAGTTGACGCAAACGCCGACTCTTCTAAGGCTGGTAACCATATTTCTAAGAATTCACTTCCCTCTACGGTTCTGGCATAAGTCTCCCAATGAGAAGACGTGCTGGGAGATTTGGAAGTTGGAATAGAGCAGAGAAGCCACCATTCTTGGGAGGATGTGGTAGGAGACTGTTGACAGATGTTGACAGATGAGGAAGCTCTGTGGGCCTCTCCAGGTGTCTCACTTCATAGCTGTCACTGCCAGACAGATGTCTCCCTGATCCCCTTCTCCACAGTCATGGCAGCCAGCTCTGGTGGCTTCTTGACCTTTTCAGTAACTTTGACTTGGCCACTTTCTCCAGTGCTGTGGGCTAAAGTCATGAGTAATGACTTCTCCAATGTTCTAGCTGCTGCTTTTCAGGTGCTTACTGCTTTAGTTCTTCCCACATTCCCCAAACCTCTAATTCCTATACCATCACTTTATTTTCAACACATGTAATGGCTCTGTTTCGTTAACTGAACCCAGACAAAGATAGTATATGATCAAGTGATCATTGCCCTGTATAACTCATTATTTCCTTATTTTGATTCCTTCAGATTTAGTTGCCATAATCTTGGGACCTCATATTTTATTATAATCGTTATGCTTATGACATACTGATGTCATATCTGTAAAGAAGTGGACAAACCTAATTTTTGGTTGCTAGACGTTGACCTGGGAATATTGTGAAACTGTCCGGTTAAAGTGATATGAACATTTAACTCTTTATGACTCAGAATGAGTTACAGAACGTGCCAATGGAACACATACCAACATTTTATACTCATAGTTTGCTTCAGGTAAGATGATGTTCAGTAGGCAATAGTCTTGCTAATGGTGACCCCAAAACATCCAGATGAATTCTAAAGAAATAAACCATCATTTGATGTTTGAGTACATAGTGATACTTTGATGCTTCCAATATTTTAGAGTTTTGACATTTTGTAGATAAAATGCAAAAATGATTCAGTAAGCTTTTAACTTCTTATTCAGATGTTTGTCAGAATGGCTCTTAGGACAAGATAAGAAGAACCTAACTGCCATTTGTTGTAATTTCCACATTAATGCAAAAGAAACATAATTAAATAGTCTAAGTGCTGAGCCACTGAATTAAGCACTGCTTCTGTAATTCAGACAATTTCATCAAATGCTCTTGCTGTTTCTGGACTTTCATCAAGTTACTTTGGTTTAATGCCAGTTTCATGGATTTCATGGCACAAGAATGATTAGTTAAAATGTAATTAAACATGAATTATTTCCCATTGCAGTTTTGTAAGCTAAAGCATATTTAGATGTGAGTTGGCAATAAAATATAAATAAATATGTTCTCAAACACAAATCTCCCCCACGTCAGAAAATACTGGCTTTGCTAAATATGTCTATACCACCGGTTAGGGTAATTTCAACTTCAAATGACTACACATCTAATTGAACCTGACTGAAACAATGAAGATAATTTGGTATTTCACAAAACATAGATTCTGAAATTCCCAAGAACCAAATTAAGCTAAATTTTAGACTTGTTTAAAACATGTATGGGCAAGCGGTGGTTGGGTGGCTCAGATGGGTAAGCATCTGACTCTTGATTTTGGCTCAGGTTATAGTCTCAGGGTCATGAGATTGAGTCCCACATTGGGCTCCACTCTCAGTAGGGAGTCTGCTTAAGATTCTCTCTCCCCCCCACCCCTCCTGCTTATGCTGTCTCTCTCTAAAATAAATGAATACATCTTTTTAAAAAATGTATAGACAAAGCCTCAATGACAGACACTTCAAGCTATATTGGAGGAATAATTTGACAATGAATTGATTTGTTTGATTTGTTTTTAAAAGCAAATTTTTATAATATTCTGTAAATCACTATTATTTCTCCATGTGTGCTCACATGTATGTTCAATAAAAATAGATTTGTACAAAAAAAACTCTTTCAGTTATTCTGAATATCGGGTGAAAGATTTATCATATGTCAAAGT
Source organism: Callorhinus ursinus (assembly GCF_003265705.2). Classification (NCBI taxonomy): domain Eukaryota; kingdom Metazoa; phylum Chordata; class Mammalia; order Carnivora; family Otariidae; genus Callorhinus; species Callorhinus ursinus. The sequence goes on along the minus strand of NW_027397106.1, from coordinate 10,881,375 downwards.
TGCAATCATAGAATCTCAGGATTGGAGTGAATCTTAACATTCATCTACTGAGTGAATTATATATATATTCAGAGAATCAAAGTGTCATAAATGATATCTGACATAAATTATACCAGGCATTATTTAATTTTTGTTGTTGGCAATATAGTACTTAAAAGTCTTTCTTTAAGGTCTTATTGTGATTACCAGTCATCATACTCTAAAAAAGTCAAACGGTGTGTAGGTAGTAGATTGTTCTATTAAAGCAGTACTCCAACCAGTCTTCAGGATTAACTCACTTCAGGCTTATCACGACTTGCTTGTTGATCTAAAGCCCATGGTTTGTAGCAGAACTCACCTACTTCCCTTGAGGTCCTGCAGACCACTAGCCTTAAGGAGCAAAGGACCAGACTTCCTGGATGATAAGGGCTGACTGCACTCAAAAACAGCCTCCTCTGACCCTGGTATGCTCGATAAGAGACACCTGGGAGTCTTGATTACTGGCAGAGCAGAGGGATCTGGAAGCCTTGCAAGGCAAATGATCGACTGCTGAGCACTAGCTTCTCCTGCATGTTGCCCCCTCGCCATTTCCCATGCCTTCCCCTTTAAATGAGTCCTGCTCCACCTGGACTCAGAAGAATGGTCTTTGAGATGTGAGTCTGCCATCTTCCCAGGCTGCTGGCTTCCTGAATAAAGCAGCTTTTCCTTTCCCACCAATGCTTGTCTCTGGAGCAGTGAGCAGCTGAGCCTGAGTTCGGAACCAGTCCTCAGGTAACAGTGTAAACCATCTCCTTCCATAAATCTAAATTATCATTATTTAAGTGTTCCAGGGAAACCGTAACCCTAGGCCTTTGTTGGCAGTAGTAATCTGCCAAATGCTAAGTTACCAGAGAAATTTGCTGACTTGCTAATCTGGTCCTAAGGATGCACTAATATGTACAGTGTTAAGAAAACCTCACTGAATAGCTAGTAAATATCAAAACAAGCTGAGTGAGGGTGTTAAACTACTTTTATGCCAAATCTTGGACGAAGAAAATTAGACTTTTCAGCTGTGAGATGTACAACATCCTAAGTAGTATCAATGTCTAGTAAACTTTAGGAAAATGCTTTGAAAAGGACAAGTTATCTGACCTTAATAATAGCAACGCTATATTTCTTATTATAAAAGCAATACATGCTTATCTAAAATTTAGAAAATGTGAACAGCCTAAGTATGAAGAAAAAATAAGTCTCACAACTTTACAAGCCATAGGTAATCACTATTTTTATTTTTTAAATATTTATGGATATAAATTTATGGATATAAATTTAATTCAAAAGATACATAAAACTTTGTGTATTACATTCTAACATTTTCCATTAAATATTGTTTAAGAATATGATTTTTAATTCCCCCAATGTTAATCATTTGGATGTATCATATTTAAACTGAGTTCATGTAGCTGGAGAATTAGATTGTACATATTTTTGTTACTATAAATAATTTGATGAAAATCTCTATACATAAATTTTGAGAATATAACAGGTTATTTTCCTAGATTAATTCTTCAGGCAAGGCATTAAGTCAAATGATACAAACAAGGTTTTGGATTTATATATCTTAATTGTCCTTACTCAGATTCTTGGAGGTTAGCTTCTTCAGCCTCTAGTATAAGATTGTGTCAAGGGGTAGCTGGCTCTGAGCCCCTTGATATTTCTTGATCATTGCTGCTGGCTCAGCCTTGAGCCTGTTTGGGGGATGTTTTTGAGGCACTCTAGATGGACCTTTTGGGGCTAGCTTGTAGTCATCCTTGAATCCTTGAGGCTCTTCTGACCCTGAATATCTGTTTCTGCTTCTTCTCCAGTTTGGAATCTTGCTTTAGAAATCTACTTCACCCTCACATGTTTTTGTTTTTGTTTTTGTTTTTCAGACTCTTGTCTTGACTAAATCTGATGGACCCTATGTCACTATATGCCCACTTGCCAAGAAATAGAAGTCTGGCTTTTGGATTCCAGACTACTGGCCAAGGGCCTATTACTGATAACTTCCCTGATATAGACAGCGTTAAGAGTGAAACCAACATGACCATATAACTTATTGTTCAAATAGGAATGCATTTGAGAGTGGTAGGGGGCAGGCACTATTAATAATTATTCCACGATAACAGGCCTAAACTGGGACTGTCTCAGGCAACCAAGGATGTCTGGTAGCTCGGATACTTTATCTTCATGTATGCCCAACAGGTGGGGCATTTTGTGCTACATTTTGTGCTCCGCGACTGATGGACTGCTTGCATCTGTGGTTACACTCAAGGTTCTTGCCATAAAATACAACCTTAAAGTTTCTGCTGCACAAACCTTATTATAATGGCAGTTGAGTGAAATGCTATTTAATAATATTTATGAATGAATACTTGTAGGGCATGCAGCTTTTCCATTCCTATAAGAGATTCTAAAATTAGGCCCTCTATCAAACCAGATGTTAGAGTTCTGCATTCTTGGAACCCAAGTTAATTGCCATCTGGTATCATTTTTTTTTTTTTTTTACAGGATATATTGGAGTGCATTTTAAGAAACAGGTGTTTGAAATTTGCTGCTTTATCAGTTGTTGACATGTTGTAAGGAAGGCATTTGTTTCTTCGCTGTGTCGTCTGAGAGAACAATGAGACAAGTTCTTCTCTGGCCTTGATTTAAGGAGAAGAAGCCGTGTCTCTTCTGAGCCATTGGTTTGTCTCTTATTTAACACACCCTGAGCCATGTTATCTATCGTGTTTCTCTCTTTGCTTTGGTCGCTAGTAAGCTCAGGGGTGAAATTTGGCCACATTTCTAGCAACTGTACAGGGCTTTGTATATATTTCTTATACTTGGCTTTATTATTTTTTTTATCCCTATTCCTCTTAGCCAAAATCTCCCATCTAGGTTGCAATTTTGTAATACAGTTTCAGTTTTGTTACTGTTTTGTGGTGTTTCCCCAGGTCTTTTGTGGAAGGGGGCAGTACTTAAGAATATTAGTAAATATTGGACCAGGAAGTGCTCCAAAGAGAGAGAGTAATACAGATTTGGGAAAACTTTTTTTATTTATAACTAAGTCTTCTCCATGTTATTGCTGGAAGTATTTCTTTCTTTCTCTTCTTTTTATGTGGGGTCAGTAATACTGTCTCTTTCATGCTTTTATCTCTGTGTTGTTCTTTTCTACAGGTTCCCTTCCAAGAGCAACTAAATGGTTTCAAGTCTCCCCTTTCTTTCAAAACTAAAATCCTTCCTCCCGGGTTTTAAACCTAAAACTCCAGAGCTCCCCCTGCCCCCCTTATTCCCTGCCATCTCTTTCTCCCCACGTTGAAGGAAGTGTCTGCAATTGCTGTCTCCCTTACTTCCCTAACCCCTGAAGCTGATCTCTTGAACGTCAGCCTGATCTCCCCAGTGTTCAAGCCAAGAGATACTTCTCAACCCTGGACTTGACTTTATAGCTTTCAAATCTTTCTCAGCATGGGCTGTTCCCATGGAGTCTCTGACACCATACGCTGCTGGAATTTTTTCTTATACTCTCTTTCTGGCCACTGCTTCTTAGCTTCTTTTTCAGCCTCCTCTACCTCCATCCTTCCCTTAAAAGTTAGTGTTTCACAGGGTTTGGTCCTGCTGCCTCTTTTCATTCTACCCACACATCCTGTGCGGTCTCCATTGTCTCCTGAATTTATATCTCTAGCCTGATAACTGTCCTGATCTCAGTTGCCTATTACACGTTGGACATCTGAATATCTTGCAAGCACATCACACTCAGCTCTTCATCTTGGTCCTTCTCCCCTGGACCTGTCCCTTCTTTTGTCTTCCTGCTTTGAGAATGGCATGACCAGAGACCTTCCCGTCAACTCCAAAAACCCAGGAGTCGTCTTCACCTTCTCTCTGTCCCTGCCTCCATCCAGACAGTCATCAAGTCCTGGTGCTACGTTGCCTAAACATCTCTTAAGTCACCACCATTGCAGGCTGCCCCTCCACAGGGACTCTTGTTCTTTCACTCACCTGAATGTCTCCTGTGCTCGTACAATGCCAGGGATATAATAAGGACTCAGAATGTTTCTTGAACAAATAATGAATGTTAGAAAATTGAGAAACATTAAGAGAGAACAGCAGTGGAATATGGATTTTAAAAAAGTCCTCATGTTATTAGCATACATTTTATTTTAACAAGCCAAATGAGTCCAATATTTTTTACACTGAATTGTTTTGGGGAACATCTATATCAAGAACATACTTAGAAATGTATCTTTAATAACTTCCAGGAGGCTGTTCCGTCACATTTTACGTGGGAAAAATGCTATACGGTGAGTAATTTGGTCACATAAGTCGTTGGCTGAGATTTAACATACAAACATTTAATATAACAAAACACCAAAATAAAGAAGCAGTATATAAATTGAAGGTCGCCACAATGAAATTTCATGTATTATTTGCTTTTAGGGAAGCAAGAACCACATCTCTAAATGTCTCTGAAAAGTATAATATGGATGGTCTAATGAAGAGGGTCTTTAATGTATTGTAATTTTAAAAAGTAAGTTCTTAGATAAAACTCTAATTGTTCAACATACGTGTGTTTGTAATGAGGCAGCAAAGAGTGTGGGTAATTGGGTAGCTCTTTTGGAAAATTGAATCCTGGTAATTTCTTTATCTGGTAATTAGTAACTGGATGCTTCTCTTTCCCAGGGCACCAGTTTTAAGGATTTTGCTAAAAGCTTCTGCAAAGCAGTATTCACTTCTAAAATTTAGTCTTTCTGGCCATCAAACACTGTCGGCCTTTAAGGAATGAGAAGAGGAAAGGATTACTTATGAGGGGCTATACATGGAAGAGAGGTTGTGGTTATGCTCACAATACAGGTCTGTCTTGGTTTTACCTGGTTGGCATGAGAATCTTGCAGTTTGAATATCTGGATGTTCTAGAGGCACATTGTTATGTCGAGATGCTCTATAGTCAGGAGAGGGTAGGGTGAGTCAGGAGGTGAATTAGAGGCTCTTTAGCCTGGATTCTGTTTAGAGATTAATGTTCAGAGATTGATCACCTCTATGGATATCACTCTTGTGGATATCCCTGGATACTGAAAAAAAAAAAGAGTGATTTTAGCTGAAGTCATCACAGTTAGTGTCTTTAAGAAATCTTGGATTGGGGGCGCCTGGGTGGTTCAGTCATTAAGCATCTGCCTTCAGCTCAGGTCGTGATCCTGCAGTCCTGGGATCGAGCCCCTCAGCAGGCTCCCTCCTCAGTGAGGAGCCTGTTTCTCCCTCTCCCTGCTGCTTCCCCTGCTTGTGCTCTCTCCTTCTCTCTCTCTTTCTCACTCTCTCTTTCACTCTCACTCTCTCCTCTCTTTCTCTCTGTCAAATAAATAAAATCTTAAAAAAAAAAGAAATGGATTGACCTTGATCATTAGAATCCTGATGTCAAGTTGGTAGTGTACTAAATGCACATGTTAGCTTTAAAGTGAAGGTTGTTTAGACATTCGTTGGGCAGATTTCCAGTATATGACTAGAGATTTGCACTTTCTAGTTGCTGGAGATTCCTTTGACCTTGGTGAAAGCCAAAAGAGAGGAAATAGCATTCAAGGAGGCAGAACTTAAAATGAAAAACACATGAGATCGGAGTTCTCTGTGGACCTGAAGCATGGAACACTGACTAGGAATGTGGTGGTGTTTGCTCTCGTACACGTTGGCCTGATCCCTCAGAGGAATCCCTGATGTTAGATTGTCCATGTGCAATAGGCACAATGAAAAAGAGGTAATTATTGGGCCGCCGAATTTTCTATATAGTCCCAAAACAAACATTTTTGATCACATGTATATATCTGAAGTGTTATGTGAATTTGTTAATAGCTGTGAATTTAGTGTGTGTCTTTCATTTTGTCCATTTACAGACATCAGATTAAAAGGTCATTAATTTCTATGATCCTCCCATATTGGATAAGCATGGGCTTGCATAACAAAAAGCATGTATTTATAATTAGATATGGGAGATTTGTTACACATGGCTCTGCTTTGTAGCAGATGCTATTCTCTATTAAAATTACTTATATTGTTAACTAACATTTATTGTCTCATATAATGATGACATAGATATTTAAAAAGGAAAACAACTCAGTTACCCATATGAAAATTAATCTGCTGAATTTAGATTTTAAAAATAAATCCCAAAACAATTTTCTGCCACTCTGCGGGTAGAATAGGAACTGCTATGAACTTTGCATATATTTAAAAAATTGTATTAAATAATAAAGTTTCTCTTTCAGCAAAAGTGTATTATGACCCCTTACACTAATATTTTTGCCTTGAAGTTTTTAAGCAAAAATATTTTTATAATAGCATTAGTAAATTTGATTCATTGCCCATTATGAAGTTTATATAACTGAACAAATGAACTACCAGGTTCTCATTAAAGACAAGTCCGCTCTGTACATAAAAGGAAATGCTAGTTCTTTCATCTTTGCCTCTTCCTCCAGTCAAGGATGATAGATTTTTTTAAAGCTTTTATTTATATTTTTGAGAGTGAGCATGAGCGAGTGAGCACGAGTGGGGTGAGAGGCAGAGGGAGAAGCAGGCTCTCCGCTGAGCAGGGAGCCTGATGTGGCACTTGATCCCAGGACTCCGGGATCATGACCTGAGCTCAAGGCAGACACTTAACCGACTGAGCCACCCAGTTGCCCCTGATGATGAGATTTTAAAAACTATTTCACATGCCCTTATTTATCCTGTTTTCAATGTTGATTGCTCTTTCACTCTCTTCTATGTTTGGTGAAACCCTACCCATCCTTCAAAGGCCAGTACAGATGTCATCTTCTCCTGAAGGACTCTTCACGGAAGGACTCAACTTGCCTTCTCATGAGTTCCCTTTGCCCTAGGCCATAGTGCCAGCAGTACTTATGACAAAGATACACTGTCTGTTGTGGTTTCTAATGATTGTGGGCATAGCCCTTTACCATATTTGTGGCCCATTGGGTGACACAATACCCATCACAAAATGTTTGACTTAAATAATGAAGTAAAAAATAAGTTGGTGGTCTTTAGATGAATTTCAAATGAAAATACCATTATGTTCCTTCTAACTCAAGGAAATAATAAATTTTACATCAAAGAAATAAGCATTTATTGTCTTCATTTCCTAACTGATGGGATCCAGGCTTAAAAGCTTATGTTTTATTTTGTTTCTCTTGCTGTACTGGCTTTGGGAATAGATAAAAGACCAAATGGCTACATATCAGCAAGTTTATGGAAAAATTGCCTATTTAGTTTGCCTAAAATGGGCTTTACTGTCTCCAATTTTGCTTCAGAATCATCTCTTGTAGCATGGCTCCCGATACACCGGGACTCAGAGCAATGATAACAATCGACAGTAAAATATCTGTTACCTGTAGCATGATACAATGTAGCTTTTGAGATCAGCTTTATAAAAGTTTTAGGAACAGTGTTTATTGTGCAGTTTGTCCTTATTTTACTTTCATGTAAAAGATATAAAAAATGAATAAAATTTTGAAGATGTAAGTATAATGTAATAATAAACCCTAATGCAACTATTTTTATTTTTACCAGTGACTTTATTTACATGTGTATATACATTTTATATACCTATAATTGTATTGACACTACCATTGTGTGTTACACTTTTTCATTCGACACCACATCATCATATTTCCTCATGTTTCAGCGTAGTCTTCATTATTGCAATTTTAAGAAAAGTATTTTTCTGTTATGTTGTGGCCTAATGTATACATATGTGTATAAATGTAATACAAATGTAAATTAAATTATATAATATACTTTTGAATAAATATATGCATTTGCCTATCATCTAGCTAGTTAGCTAGACACCTATTTAAAATCCAAAATAGGGTGCCTGGCTGGCTCAGTCGGTTAAACATCTGCCTTCAGCTCAGGACATGATCCCAGGGTCCGGGGATCGAGCCCCGCATTGGGCTCCCTGCTCGGCGGGAAGCCTGCTTCTCCCTCTCCCACTCCCCCTGCTTGTGTTCCTGCTCTCGCTATGTCTCTCTGTCAAATAAATAAAATCTTTAAAAAATATATATGAAAAAATAAAATCCAAAATAAATCAGATTACCTAAATGAAATATAAAATTCTATTTTCTTGAAATTATTTTGGTTTAATTTTCCTGGAGATCTGTCTGCATCAAAAATGAAAATGTTTTTGTTAGAGAAATGGTCTAGTGACATGGAGAATAGGGTAAGAGTTTTCATCTAAAGAAACCTTTTTTTTTTTTCAGGCGAATGGAATATTTTATTTCATTTACAACAAATTTTTCAATGCTTGCTATGTTTCAGGAATTGGGATTTTGCTGGGATCACAAAAATGAATGTGGTAGACGTACCATCAACGACTTGAACTCATAGTCCAGTGAAGGTAAGAAACTAAAAATAAATAAATGGACAATATTTCTCAATTGTAACATCAAAGAAGGAAGTTTTATTAAAAGCATCTCAGATAGAAAATGTCTGTTTAGGGTGAGAGGTCAGGGAACTATTGGCTCTCTGGCTAGATGACAGTAGAGGAATCAGGTATATGCGGGTGGGGTGTGGGTGGGGGGCTTTCAGGAGGTGGAACAGCATGAGATAAAGCCCTGAAGTGGGGCAGGGTTTATTTGAAAAACTGGGAGTGGGGGAAGGAGGGGGAAGAGTGAGCCTCAGATAATGAGCAGAGGGTAAATGGCATGAGATGTGATTGAAGTGATAGCATCAGACTGAGGGACCAGATACTGTTGGACTTGTCAGCCAGGATTAGTAATGTGCACTTTGTTCTGGGTGTAATGTGAAGCCCTTGCATGATTAATCAATGTAGCCACATTGTCCAACTTCCATATTAAATTCACACAATGTAGAGAATGGGTTGGGGGAGGGGGAGCAAGGACGGCAAAGGAAACCATGTTGGGGGCAGTTGCAACTGTCCAGGTCAGACATATTGGCATGGTGGAGTGGAGTGATAACAGGAAATGGAGAATAGTGTGCAAAACAAGATGTCTTTCATGTGGAAACTGTGGTATAAGGTGATGTTTGGATGTGGGGAATAAAAAGAGAAATCAAGAATGATTTAAATATTTGACTTAAGTTCCCACATGGCTGGTGGTGATGTTTACTGAGATGTGGGAGACGTGTGGGTTGGAGGGGTGGGTAACTGTGGTGCTGGTAAGTAGTTGCATACAGTGAATCTGGGGCTCAGAGGAGGAGCCTGGCTGGAGAACTGGTTGACTCCTTTGGTGGTGGGCGAAGGCCCCGTGGCGAAGGCCTTCTGACAATGTGTGTGTCTTCATTTTAACTATGCCTTTAAGCCTCAGGAAATGCATAGAATTTTTTTTACCAAGAGAGATTAGAGAAAGAGAAAAGTCATCTTAAGACCAAATTTGGGAATCACAACAATTAAAGGGTGCAGGGGAGTTGGAGAATCTGGCATTGGAGATTTGACAGGCAAAAGTCTGGCTTTATCTGTAATGTTTTATGTCTAAAAAGTCCTGGGAAAACATTACAAATGCATTAATAAGCTTGGATGACAGGTACATAGATGTCTGTTCTGTTTTGCAGTTTAAAAAATATGTTTGAAGTACTATTTAATTTCAAACACTTAAAATTATGAAATGCTTTGCAAAAGTCACTCATAAAATGGTAATATTAGATAACGCAAACCTCACAAACTCATTTCTTTATTACTTAATGACTCTAGTAAACCACCACTATAAATGTTGGAATTGACTAGAACACTGAGGTTCTTGTAATGATAAATGATGTAGATAATAATAAAACGTAGTATGTAGGATCACCTACTAGAGAAGTTTTCAACTGACCTTAAGCAAAAGTCTCTGAAACGCAACTGTCTTCAATTTACCTCGTCCATCTGCTGTGAGCCATAGTTTCCAGAGCGGGCAGTGATGGTAAAGCTGTCTAACCTGTCACTTCATTTTCTGAAGAAGAAACGGACTCTGAGATGCTGATGGGCTTGCTCAGTCTCACCAAAGACTTGACCTGGTTCCATGTAAAGACCCATTTAGGTGACATGCATCCGGGGATGGCTTTATGCTACATTAGAGATGCACATGTTAGACTCTAGGTTTAACTTACTTCAGGTTTGGAAAAGCTCAATTAGGTTGTTTTATAATATAAGCTTTGATTTTAATACATCTTTGTGTTTTCTGTTATTACCGCTAGGCTGTGAGAAACTTCTCTAGAAAACAAATAATAAAAAGCTGTGAGCTAGGTTTTGCTTTAAGCAAGCTGATTAACAAAATATACCTAAAAGACAAGGGTGATTAAACACATCACAAAGGCATTTTTACTTTTATGCAAGTATTCCTTATACTATTTTCTTAAATAGAAGATCTCCTAATATAGACATGGCAAGCAGACTTAATTAGGTGTGTCCTCTCTCATTGACTGGCAGTGGTTACCTGGAGCAGGTGTTGAGCTAAGACCATGCCTGGACTCAGTGGGTATGTTAGAGGTCTCCAGAACCAATAGGATATTGTATATAACATACATAGGAATTCATTTTAAGGAATTAACTCCTGTGATTGTGGGGGCTGGCTAAGTGAGGAATCTGTAGGGCAGGCCAGCAGGTTGGAAATTCAGGTAAGAGTTGATGTTGCAATCTTGAGGCAAATTGCTTCTTCTAGAAAGCTCAGTCTTTGCTCTTATGGTCTTCAACTCATTGGATGGCCCACCCATCTTGTGGAGGCTAATCTGCTTCACTCAAAGTCTATTGATTGTAAATGTTAATCACACCTAAATACCATCTTCACAGCAACATATAGACTGACCAAACACCTGGGTATCATAGCTTAGACAAGTTGACACTTAAAAGTACCCATCACACTAGGGAAGGGTGAACATGAACGCCTGAACATGAGCGCCTACAGTATGTCAAGGAGGGATGTGAGGCATCATTCTAGCCATGTGTTTGCCATCCTTATCCTGGTTATATTTAGATATTACTTTAGTGTAAGAAAATCCATTTTATTGACAAAACTTAAAGAATATTACTGCATGAGATGAAATAACTTAAGTCCTAAAGATTTTTAAATTTGAAAAGTGGGAAGATAAAGACTTTCAATCTCATGAAGAGAGTTTTCAATAAATGTACATTTTACTTTATTGGTGCATTATTTCTAAAGATGTTTTAAATCCTTCCCATCCCATTCCATCTCATTTTATAATCCAGAGTTTCAGCCCGCATTCATTATGGATCTCTCACTTACCCACCTATGCTATAAAGAGGTCTCCAGCAGTAATAATTTTAGAGAAATTACTGTCTGGAACTTTCAGAAACTAACCACTACTTACAGTCCCAGGATTAAAATGCAAACTGTCAAAAAAATACTTAATAATCACTTGATGGATTCAGTCTACTATGTTGGCTTTAATCTTTTAAGTGATATGACACATCGTAAACTTCTGGTAACTTCATCAATGTCTCATCTAATCTAATGTGATGTGCTATAGCCCAAACAATCATACGATTGTATCCAATAATGCTTACATTTTCAGAAAATGGTGGGGGAAAGTCTGATTTGAGAAGTAGCTTCAGCTATACATTTTTGTTAGGGAAGATTCAAAGTAGGACTTAAAATAGTAACCTTTCTTATCAAAACATCTTAATATAAGAGCATTCAAAAAACCTCAGGAAAAATAAACCCTTAGAAGTAAAACAATAGTTACCAAAGGAATGATACTTGGACAATATTTAAGTAAAACCAAATCCAATAAGTATTTTCATTAGAGTGTTCCTTTTGTTCCCCTTGAAAATGTTTTACATTATTGAATATCACATGTCTCTCTGAACTTCTGTTTTTAGGCACGTTTCCTGCTAGGAACATATGGAAAGGGTAAATGTCTGGAGGAAAATTTGAATGATATTATAAACTATGAGAGAGGATCTTGAAGGATTAATGCAGTTGAGAGAGCTAAAACTATGTATGCAGTTAGATTTAGACAACGATTTTGCTTATCCCATACTTTTTTTAATAGAATATGGAAATGAAAATGTAAAAAGCAGACCTTATAAAATCTATTACTTTATGTGTTTACATTTTGATGTTGGTATCAATTTACTTTCCTGCAGATGCTTGGTATTATTCTGTTTTGAACACAGAAATTTCATGTGTGTAAAACTGTAGAAAATTCTAGTGGTGGACATTTATGAATAGGAATATGATTTTCATGGAGAACTTTCACTCAGAACCTCAGTGCTGATTTGTGACATCCCCTACACCTGGGGCTTATATCTCCTGAACAAACTGGAGCATGCGATTCTTAGACGTTAGAGGTGAATTTTGGAGTCACGGCCCAAAGTCAGGGTAGATGTGGGCAATTACCTCAGTTAATCAGGCGTAAAATGTGCTGTTAGTATTTGGCTCATTTAGTCTTCAGTGCTCTACTTTGCTCTGGTTGTAAAGACATGGCCTTTCTTTCCCTCCATGATTTAAAATTTAGACCTCCAGAGAACCAAAGGCACTAATCCATTGCCTTCCTGTGACTACTCTTGCCCCTGAGTCCTCGCTGAGGCAAAAGGAATCAACCAGTGCAGGACTCAGAGGCCAGGGCAGGGTATGGCTGGCCAACCTGGGGGGATGCTGATACTGACTGTATAGTTCCTCCCAAGCCAGATTGTAGGATGCACACGCTTTTAGCTGACCGCCCCACAAACCTAGAAGATAGACTCATTAATCCTATTTTACAAGTAATACCCTAGTTTGAGTTACTTGCTGAAGACTTTGGGAATTTAGACCTAGGATTGGAATTCAGCCATGTCTCCAAGCTCTCATTTGTTTTTGTTGTACTTTTGTTAACATTTTCATTACTGAACCCAGTCTTACACATTTTGAGCTTATTTACTCAACTTGATAGTGACTTGCTCCATAAAAAGATATGACAAATAATATCAATCAGTGCTAGGAGACATTTACTATTTCACTGGCTTTCAAAAACAGGTCATCAAAGCATTTGAATCCTTGTCTTGGCATCGGCTCACAAAGCTGAAATAAATAGGGTATGCCTGACAGTGGAGATGAGGAACCTGAATTGATTTGGTTGTCCAGCAGGCCTGAAATTGGTAGTCATTCAAAATTCAGGGCATATGGTCTGTAGCAGTTTGGCATACTCCTGGGTATTTATCAATTAGGATTCAGCAGCATTTTGCCTGTTCTCAGTATGTAATTACATTAAAAATATTCCTTATCACAGGAAAGAAAAACCTAATTACTAAATCTTGATTAAACCTTGTGCTAGAGGCTAACTTCTTGCCCAGTGACATATGACCATAATAAAAGAAAGGCAAACCAGAAATTCATCAAGGGGGGCTGATAGTGACCAACAAGCACCCAGGAACTGGTCTGGGAAATGTGTTTGCTCTCTTTGTTTTATTCCTTTCTAGTAAAAATGGTTCTAAATAATATTAGTAGCATCAAAATCACATATTTTGTTGACAACCCCAATGTCTTTTCCTACATGTATGTCTTGATTTTGCTATAAATCCAAAGCTCTTCAAAATATATTCTTGAAGAAAAGCTTTGGTGGCCAACAAATGTGTACCAGCACATTTCCTTCCTTCTGCTTCCTCTTTATAGGGGGAGAGCATAAGATTGCATTGGTATACAATTAGGGCATAAGTCACATTTCCATTTTTATTGAATCATATGTAACGATAAACTAAAACTTCTTTAATACTTTTATATTTAATCAAGCTAATATCACCAGACTAGATATCTCACAAAATGTTTTAAATGTTTTATGAGACATTTTTACTGGTGTGCCATGGTTACATTTATAATGAAAACTTTAGGACTTTGATATGGTAGATATTTTTGTTTTCTTTATTATTTTTAGAGGGATGTGAGGCCCAGAAAGGTAAAGGGAATTTTCCAGTTTTTTAACCAGCTAATATCAAAAACTTTGTCCCTTTTAACCATTTATAATGTATACTTCAGCAGCTGTGTCATTTCCTTAACAATTTCTGTTAATTTATCTGAATATGCAGAAAATATCAGAAACAAGTTGATTACAAGAAACTGTGGTCCCCATGCTTTTAACATGTTTTATTTCTACATGGAAGTGTGCAGTTTCCCTTCCTGTGGGTATACTGAAGTTAAAAGATTCTTTATAGTTTCAGCTCTTCTGAAGGTATGTAGGTTTAAGACTATCCTCCTGAAAGAGTCTTTTTTTTCAACCATCTTATGAAAATGAGCCTTTCCCCTCCCTGCTCTGGCAATTATTTTGTTTATTTTGACTTGTGGTTTACCCTACAAGAATGAAAGCTCTACAAGGGTAGGGATCATGCCTGTCTGTCTTACCATTATTTCCTCAGTGGTTGCAGTACAATGCCTGGCATAGAGTGGATGCTTAAGAAATACCTGGAGATGGAATGAATGCCTGAGTGAGTGGATGTATACAGGGATCCCAGCATATTGAGTGTGGAATTCTGTACCCATTGGCAGCTGTAGGCTGAGTGAGAAATAACAACAGAAATCCAGCAAGGCAGATTTGCTATATGGACACTTTCATTTATTAAACTTGTACTATATGCTAGACCCTGTGCTACCTGTTTTATTTTTCATTATTTTTTCAGTCAGCTCTACAGCACTAAGGAGATGATGTCTGAGTAAGAGAAAAGGCAGAAATTAAAGAGAGGAGCAGGGATTAGAGCTATTATGTAGGTAATTCAGGCATAAATTATGCTACTAGGATTTGGCAGATTTAGACTTTCATTGGTTGTGTTTCTTTGATGGTGGGGAAATAGTTTCCTTTATCTTTTTACTATTTTAAATTTGGGTCCTAAGAGAACGAAAGACACAAACTCATCGTCCTATGGAATATCTTTCCACAGAGCTGACCTGGGGCCATTGCCCATGTCAGTAGTTTCGAGTGATGGCCCTCTAGCTCACAGTTTATTTGGCAGAGGGAAGAGGCAGGTCAGTGACATCCATGCACGTCTACCAGGTGGGCCATGCAAATTGTGACTTCTCCCAATCAGCTAGCAGCCCTTTGTGGTTTGTAGAATTAGTCAGTGTGATAAGAATCTGTGTTCAGAGAGGCCATGCAAGAGGGTGAAATGTATGCAACTTACAACTAAATGCCATTCCAGAGTCATGTCAGAAAGAGCTTTGCCACTTCCTTTCCCTTTCTGTCCCCTGACCCCCACTCCAGGATATGAGGTCAGGAGAAAATTCAGAGACAAATTGCTTGTGATTGGAAGTGACTGATGGGATTTGAATGCCAGATAGGGTGACTCTATCATTTTGATCATATAAGGAGTCATTGAACCAGTTGGGCCTCAGGATGCGATTCAGACCCTCAAAGTACATTAATACTTTGTTTTTTCAATCAAGCAATATAAAGATCAGAGAAATATATAGATTATACTTTGTTTCTTGGCAAGTCACTTTTGTTTCAGATCAGAAGATTAACAGTTACTTTCTATATCCTGAACTAACTTACCTCTAATTCTTGGCACTTGTTTGTTTGAAAAAAGGTGGATAATAAGATCAAGGCTAAGAGACACATAATATCTCATCATGCTGTCAAAATCTGTTATTTAAATAATTAGAAACTGAAACATTGAAGTAAAAGTAGTCCTCAAGGGAATAGAAAGGATTTTTTTAAAGGAGGAAGGGAGACAGAAAAAAGGAGGAAATTGGATTTTGTGTGATCATGACGTGTCAATGTATGTTCATCTTGTGTAACAAATATAACACCTGTGGTGGGGAGTGGTGATAGGGGCTATGAGTGTACTTTCTCCTTACTTTTACTGCAAACTTAAAACTGTTCTTAAAGATATAGTCCATTTAAAAATATAAGTGGATAAGGTTTAAAGAAATATTTGCATGCACCTAGCATATTGCAGCTTTTAGGACTTAGGTATTTATATCGATTACCACATCCATATTAATGTCCACACATGGAGTGGGGAGGCCTGACCATTTAGGTTATATCTGCTTCCTCCATGTGAGCCCCTTCCTCACAAGACACCTCCCTTATTACTTCTTCTCTGAGCTATACTCCCATATCAATATATCACTTTGCTTTTATATATAAAAATATACTTTTGAGAAGTTTGACAGGATTATGCTTGAGAGTTCTGAAAGAATTTCTTACAGTTAGAAAAAAATTTCACTCTGAAGATCGAAAGGTCTAAAGATAACTGTGAATCCAACACTAACCCAAGTTGGGCTTCCAAAGACGGGGAACCCTGATATAAGCCTTGGGAAGTTCGGTTCCCGAGTTCCTATAATTGGTGGGATATTCCCATCAATTATGGTGGTTCTGTCTCCATAACCTAGAGGAAACTTTCAAGGCCTGATTAATCTGGTTCAGTGGGAGTTATAGATTAGGGCTATGTTTGTTGTGTTAACTTGTGAAGTTCTTGCTTTGCTGAGGTTTCTCTGAATAAGAGTGAGTTTGGTAAGTTGAGAAAATTCATTGTCTCCTTTTCAACTGATTTTAATGCTTGTTTTCAACTATATGTCTTACAAATAGTGCTTCTCTTTCTCTATAAATTCTTCAATCTGAATTGATTGTTGCCATGAGAAACACATACGTTCACTGAGTTTGGGATGAGGTTCATGAGATGTTAAAGTTGTAACTTTTTACCCTTTTAAATTGTCTAGGGTTCTGGGAAGGATATAGCAAATGACTAGAACACATTACAACAAAAATGTGAGATTTGGGTTACAGGCAGACCTCATTTTATTGCACTTGCTTTATTGTGCTTCACAAATGTGTGTGTGCGTGTTTCTTGTTGTTTTGACAAATCATGGTAACCTACATTGAGCACATCTGTCAGCGCCGTTTTTCCAAGGGCACTTGCTCACTTTGTGTCTCTCTCATATTTTGATAATTCTGGCAATATTTCAAACTTTTTCATTACTGCATTTGTTATGGTGATCTATGATCAGTGTCTTTGATGTTACCATTAAACTGTTTTGGGGCACCATAAATTGTGTCCATATAAAATGGTAACTACCACCTTGATCAGTCAACATCCATCAACATTGAGGCAAGACCCTCCATCAGCAAAAAGATTATGACTTGCTGAAAGCTCAGATGATGGTTAGCATTTCTTACAATAAAGTATTTTTAAATTAAGGTATGCACATTTTTTTAGACAATGCGCACTTAGTTGACTATGGTATAGTGTTAACATAATTTTTTTTATATGCACTGGGAATCCAAAAAATTCATTCAATATCTTTTTTGTGATGTTGGCTTTATTGTGGTGATCTGGAACTGAACCCACAGTATCTCCCAGGTATGCCTATATTAGGAAGAGAGGGAAAGAAGATGAATGCAACCCTGTAGAAACTATGTTCAGTTCTTTGGGGATTGTGATGTGCAGGTCTTTAAGTGAATTCAGAAATCTAGTCACTATACATATTGTTAAATAATTCCATTCCTTGTGTTTTAAGAACACTAAACATTTATCAATGAATAGTTTTCAAATATATTAGAATGCCTTTCTCAATAATCTGTTCTAAAATAAATGTCTACTTTCCCTTTGAGAATTTCAAAATCACACTTTACTCTATTGAATATATATATCTATTTGTAAGATATATTAAAATTGCTTTGGGAACTGTTTCTTGACCCCTGAAACATCAGTGTTGTAATAAAAACCCAACTCTGTGTAAAAGGCACTGATTAATATACCTTTTTTCCCCCTTAACTACTGAATGATTTATCAACTATTTATTGGGCTTCAGAAAGAAGTTCATAAAAATGGAAAATAATAATTAAAACCCCGAGGGTTATTAGTTACCAGCTGACTTTCTTGAACCCATTACCTTGCATTATAAAAATTATTCCGATACTGAATGTCTTTCTATAATCTGTTTGAATGCTTATACTTACACCGTTATCTTTTTCTAAGTAATGGTTTCATGTTATGTTTTTATTCTGTTATTCTCAAAAATAGAGGAGAGAGCAGGATACTTCCAGTTCTGAATCTATTATTACATAAAACCATTTATAAACGTCTTCCAGTTGATGCTGTTTATATTTAATTATTACTAAGAAAGCATTTCCTCTAGGATCAGGAGTAACACCAGGATGCCTACTCTCACCACTCCTATTCAATATAGTACTGGAAATCCTACCTAGAGAAATTAGGCAAGACAAAGAAATAAAAGGCATCCAAATTGGAAAAGAAAAATTATTGCTATTTGCTGATGATATGATTTTACATATAGAAGATCCCAAAGAGTCAATAAAAACAACTGTTGGGATTAATCAATGATTTCAGTAAAGTGGCAGGTTACAAAATCAATGGAGAAATCAGTTGCATTCCTTTTCACTAATGATGAAGGATTGGAAAAAAATAAATAAAGCTATCCCATTCACAATAGCACCAAAAACAATAAAAATACTTAGGAATAAATTTTAACCAAGGAAGTAAAAAGTCTGTGCAATGAAAACTACAAGATTTTGCTGAGAGAAATCAAAGAAGATACAAACAAATGGAAAGACATCCTGTGTTCATGGATCAAAAGAATAAATATTGTTAAAACGGCCATACTACCCAAAGCCATCAACAGAGTCAATGTAATCTCCATCGAAATACTGAAGGCATTCTTCACAGAAAAAACAAAAAACAAAAAACAAACAAAAAATCCTAAAATTTGTGTTCCACAGAAGACCTTAAATAGACAAAGAAGTCCTGAGAAAAAAATCTAACAACCAGGTGTATCACACTTTCTGATTTCAAACTATACTACAAAACCATAGTAATAAAGATAGTATGGTACTGGCACAAAAATAGACATACAGACCACTGGAAGAGAATAGAGAGCCCAGAATTAAATCCTGGCATATATGGTCAGCTAAGATTTGACAAGGGAGCCAAGAAGAGCCAATGGGGAAAGGATAGTCTCTTCAACAAATGGTTCAGGGAAAATTTCAACAAATGGTGCTATAGAACAATGAAATTGGACCCCTGTCTCACACCACTCATAAAATTAACACCAAATGGATCAAAGATTTAAACACCGGATACCATATAAAACTTCTAGAAGAAAATGTAAGGAGGAAGCTCATTGATACTGGTCTTGGCAGTGATTTTTTTTTTTTTTTTTTTTTTTTTTGGATATGATGCCAAAAGCACAACAACTCAAACTCAAAAGCTTCTGCACAGGAAAAGTAACAGTTAACAAAATGAAAAGATAGTTTATAGAATGCGAAAAAAATTTTGCAAAGCATTTTTAGACAAAGAGTTAATATGAAAATACCAAAGAAGTCCTACAATTTAATAACAAAACAATTTATTAAAAAATGTGCAGAAGAACTAAATGAACTGTTTTCCAAAGAGGATATCAAAATGCCAATGGCCACATGAGAAGATGCTCTACATCACTAATCATCAGGAAAATGCAAATCAAAACCACACTGAGGTATCATTTCACACCTATTAGAATGACTATCAACAGGAAGACAAGAGACAACAGGTGCTGGTGAGGATGTGGTGAAAAGGGGACCCTTATATACTGCTGGGAATATAAATAAGCCCAGCCACTATAGAAAAAATGTAGAGGTTCCTCAAAAAATTAAAAATAGATCTACCATCTGATCTATTCAGCATAGTTTCTAGTGGGAAATACAGAAAAGGTAGATCTTTGTAAATTTCTTGGAGAAGGTAGGAATTGAGTTAGGCACTGATAGATGGGCCATGTTTTTTAATCAGGGGAGCTATAAATCTAGTTTCTGTTTTACAGAGAAGGAGTTATACTGGCAAATTTTTTTTATGATGGCAAATTTAATTTCAGGTCTTGGATTCAGTCTAGAAGTCAATGCTGTATTATATTGTATTTTATAACTATTAGGTAAGGAAGCAAGATTAGATTTAGAGAGTACAGTGAATTTAGGAACTTAGATGTAAATGGCTTTTCAAAGGGATTCCTGTTCATAAATAAAATTTATATAAAGTTATCAACTTAAAGTAAATAAAAATTTCTAAAGAAACTGAAAAAAACCATCAAGGCAAAAGCAAGTAGCAAACCATTAGGGAAGTCATTAACAGTTTAACAAAAAGGAATAGGGATTTCACCCACCAAAGAGAATAAAGTATTATGGATATGATTGACATGTTATGCAGCTATCACAGCAAAAGAGACTGGATGGCTCCACAGGGCTGTTTCTGATTCTTTAATCTTATTACATTAATCACAAATAGTGTGTGTTTATAAAGTTGCTCATGTTGCATTTTATTATACCTATGATGCCATGTCTATTGTCTAGTACAAGGGAGAAAACGGAGAAGACAAGAAAAGGGGGAGAAAATTATGAAGCACAAAAATGTTTGGTTGGCTTAAAAAACCATCATCCATCTTTCCAGGAAACAATCACTTCAGTAAATAATCTTGAGCTTGGAAGATTTCTTACAACATTTATGCAGAAAAACATTTCTCACCATCTACTGTATATACGGAAGGTAAACAGCATTCCTAAGACACTCTGTAGATGCAAATATAAATCGACCTAGACTCTGCCTCAGGAATCTTACAGTCTAGTAGGGGAAATCTGTCAAGAATGTGGGTACTTAATGCCATAATCATGGTCCAGTTAAATACCATGGGGAGTTCAGAGGAGGGAAGTTATAGTCTTAATAGCTGGTTTTATATTGGCAAGAAATAGTGTTCTTTGAATCATGGTTAAGTCTCTTCCATCTCAAAATATAATGTTATTTTACAACGAAAACTTAAGTCTTTCTGTTATAAATTTTTTTTATAGCAGAACTAAAAATAAACCCCTTCCTTTAACCCAGTGTCCCCTCTAGGTATTTTTCTAGATTGCTTCTCTCTTGCTGGCAAAGTTCTTAAAAGGAAGAGTCTTTAGTTCCTTTTCCCACAACCTTATCTAGAACCAATACACTCCACATCATCTACAAACTGATGTCCACATCCACCACTTTATCTGCAATCAGCACCAAATCCAACACATTATTTGAGTCCCTTTATTATCTTCCATGTCTTCTGCATTTAGCTCCTGATTTCTTTTTTCTTGAAACTGTTTACTCCCCTAGTATCCTAGATTTTGCATTCCAGTTAATGATCCCTTCTAAGTCTTCTTCCCAAGTTTCTTTTCCTCAACCAGTCCCTAAAATGTTTATGTGCTCTACAAATTCATCCTTGGATTTTCATTTCTTTCTATCATCACATTTATCCCAGCTGAAATCCTCTATTCTTACAGCTTTTTTTTTCCCTACAAATAATTTATGTCTCCTACAAAGTATTCATGTTCTCTCTTCCATAATGTATACTTTCTAAGAACTGTATTTTTCAGAACAAGCCCCCTTGAATCCAAGAGAGAGCACAAGATCAGTTCATGACAATAGAATATGAGGAGAAAGGACAAATCATTTCTGGGCCATGGAATTAACAAACAAACAACTCTTCTGACTTTTGCCATCTGTTTGTCCTGGGAGAAAGTGGACCTACACAGTAAAAGTAACCTGGGACCCGTAATCAGCATGTGACTATCAGCCAGGGACATTTGCAATTAATATTTATGTGAATCAAAAGAAAATTCCATTGTATTAAACCACTGAGATTTGGAGATTTATTTATTACAGTAGCTGACATTAAGACAGAAATTGGTAATTTGAAGTGTGGTGCTATGATTTGAAAACTTGAAATATGTGAAATTGGATGAGTATTTGGGTAGCAGGCAATAAGGAAACCAATATCAGAGTATGGAAAGATGATGACAAAGTCTCACAGTTGTAAAATATTTGGTAAAACTATTGCCTGTAATAATTTGGAGGGCATCCAAGACTCCTGTCTGTAGTTGTAGACTGGAAAACAGATTGTTAGTGCTGGTTGTTGATTGTCACTGGTTGAGTTTAACAAGGTATGAGCAGAAAAAGTGAGGTCAGACAAGTAAGAATCGTTATATAATCAATAAATAAAAGAAGTAGAGAGAGTTCTGAAATATGGAACTTCTCAAGGTGATAAAACATTACTACTTGTAGGGCCAAATCAAGAGGAGATAAGACTTAAAAAGGCTTTGAGAAGATACATCAAAGACACAATCCATGAAAGAAATAATTGATAATCTGGACTTCATTAAAATTAAAAACTTACGCTCTTTGGAAAACATGGTCAAGAGAATGAGAAAACAAGCTGCAGGCTGGAAGAAAGTATTTGCAAAAGATATATCTGATAAAGGACTGTTGTCCAAAATATACAAAGAACTCCTAAACATTCAACAGTAAGAAAGTGAACAACCCAATTAAAAAGTGGGCAAAATATTTGAGCAGACCACCTCACCAAAGAAGATATACAGATGGAAAATAAGCATATGAAAGATGCTCATAATACATCATTTAGGGAATTGTAAATGAAAATGATGATATACCACCACATACCTATTAAAATGGTGAAAATCCAAAGTACTGACAAAACCAAATGCAGGTGAGGATGTAGAGCAATAGGAACGCTTCATTAATTGCTGGTGGGAATGAAAAACAGTATAGACACTTTGGAAGACAGTCTGTTTGTCAGTCTCTTACAAAACTAAACATACTCTCACCATACAATCTAGTAATACCGCTCCTTGGTATTTACTCAAGTGAATTGAAAACTTACGTCCATAAGAATTCCTGCACATGGAAGTTTTTAGCAGCTTCAGTTATAATTACCAAAAATTGGAAGCGACCAACGCGTCTTTCAGCAGGTGAATGGGTAAATAAATGGTGGTGCAGATGGCGGCATATTATTCAGTGCTAAAAAAGAATGAGCTACCCAGCCATGAAAAGATACGGAGGTGAAAGTGGAGACCTTACAACTGATACCACAGAAATACAAAGCATTCTAAGGGACTACTATCAACAATTATATGCCAACAAATTGGATAATCTAGGACAAATCAATAAGCTCCTAGAAACCTACAACCTATCAAAACTGAATCACAGAGAAAGAGAAAACCTTGAACAGACTATTAACAAGTAAGGAGATTGGAGCAATAATAAAAAAACTCTCAAAAAAGAAATACCCAAGGCCAGATGGTTTCATTGGTGAATTCTACCAAATTTAAAGAAGAATTAACACTAATCCTTTTCAAACTCTTTCCAACAATTGAAGAGGAGGGCACACTCTCAAACTCATTTTATAAGACCAGCATTATCTTCATACTAAAGCCAGATAAGGACACTACAAGAAAAGAAAATTACAGGCTATATCCCTGATGAACAGAGATGCCAAAATCCTCAACAAAATATTAGCAAACTGAAATCAACAGCACATTAAAAGGATCTTATACACTTGTGGTGAGCATAGCATAATGTGTAGAGTGGTCAAATTGCTATGTTGTACAGCTGAAACTAATGTAATATTCTGTGTCAACTATACTCCAATAATAATAAAAAAGGATCATACACCATGGTCAAGTGGGATTTATCCCTGCAATTTGTTGTGGGCTACAAAATTAATATATAAAAATCAGCTGTGTTTCTATACACTAAAAACAATCTATCTGAGAAAGAAATTAAAGAGAACAATCCCATTTACAATAGTATTAAAAGAATAAAATGTTTAGAATTCAGTCTAACCAAGGTGAGATTTGTACACTGAAAATTATAAGACCTTGATGAGAGAAATTGAAGACACAAATAAATGGAAAGATATGTCATGTTCATGATTGGAAGAATAAATATTGCTAAAAATGCCCAAACCACCCAAAGTCATATACAAATTCAATGCAGTCTCTCTTTCTCAATATTCCCATGGCATTTTTCACAGGAATAAAAAAAAAAAAACTAAAATTCATATGGAACCACAAAAAACCCTGAATATCCAAAGCAATCTTGAGAGGGAAGATCAAAGCTGGTGGCATCACAGTTTCTGATTTGGGGCTGTATTACACAGCTGAGTAATCAAAACATTATGGTACAGGCATAAAAATAGACACATAGACCAGTGGAACCGAATGAAGAGCCCAGAAATATACCCGTGCATAAATGATCAACTAATCTTTGGCAAAGGTGCCAAGAACACATAATGGGGAAAAGAATAGTCTCTTCAATAAATGGTGTTGGGAAAACTACATATTCATATGCAAAAAAAAATGAAATTAGACCCTTATCTTACACCATACATAAAAATTAACTCAAAATGGATTAAAAACTTAATGCAAGACCTGAAACCATAAAACTCTTAGAAGAAAACAGGGAAAAGTCTACTTGACATTTTTCTTGGAAATGACTCTTTGGATATGACACCAAAAGCACAGGCAACAAAAGAAAAATAAACAAGTGGGAATATATTAAAAAAACTTCCGTACAGCAAGAGAAATGACAACCTACAGAATGAGAGAAAATATTTGCAAACCATATATCTGATAAGGGGTTAATATCCAAAATATATAAGGACCTCATACAACTCAATAGCAACAAACAAACAAAAACCCCCCAAATAACCCAATTTAAAAATAGGCAAATTACCTGAATAGAAATTTTCCAAAGAAGACAAACAAATGGCCAACAGGTATGTGAAAAGTGCTCAATATCACTAATTAGGGAAATGCAAATCAAAACCACTGTGAAATATTACCTCACACCTGTCAGAATGGCTATTATTAAAAGACAAGAGATGACAAGTATGGAAAAAAGGGAGCACTTGTGCACTCTTGGTGAGAATGTAAATTGGTACATATTATGGAAAACAGAATGAATGCTCCTCAAAAAATTAAAAATAATCATCTGATCCAGCAATAGTACTTCTGGATATATATCTAAGGAAAATAAAATCAGTATCTCCAAGATATCTGCATTTCTGTTCATTGCAGTATTATTCACATTAGCCACAATTGGAAACAACCCTTGTGTCCATTGACAGATGAATAAATAAAGTGTGGTATATATATTGCAATATGATTCAATATACTGCAATATTATTCAGTCATAAAAAGGAAATCTTGCCTCTTACGATAACATGGAGTTATGCCAAGCAAAATAAACACAGAAAGACAAAGTACTATGTGATCTTACTTATATGTGGAATCTGAAAAAGTCAAACTCTTAAAACCAAAGAGTAGAATGGTGGTTGCCAGGGGCTGGGACATGGGAGATATGGGAAGATATTGGTCAAGAGTAGAAACTTTTAATTATAAGATGAATAAGTTCTGGAGAGCTAATGTACAGCACGGTGATTATAATTAATACTGTACTGTATATTTGAAATTTGCTAAGAGAGTACATCTTAAGTTCCTACCACACACAAAAAAAAGGTAATTATGTGAGGTGATTTGCATTAATTAACTTGATTGTGGTAATCATTTCACAATATATACATATATTAAATCATTTTATTATATACCTTAGAAATCATGTTGTACGACCTAAATATATGCAGTTTTTTACTTATCAGTCATACCTCAGTAAAGCTGGGGAAAGAAGGAAAAGATATGGAAAATTTATGTGTATATTGCTACGTGAAAGAAGCCAATCTGAAAAAATACATATTGTATGATTCCAATTATAAGACATCCTTGAGAAAGCAAAACTATGGAAACAGTAAAAAGATCAGTGGTTCCTAGGGATTAGGGATAGAGGAGGGATGAATAAATAGAGCACAGGGGATTTTTAGGGCAATGAAACTATTCTGTATGATAATATGATGGTAGATACATGTCTTTATACCTGTGTCAAAACTCATGGAACGTACAACACCAAGAACGAACTATGGACTTTTAGTGATAATAACGTGTCAATGTAGTTCATCCATTATTACAGTGGTGCCACTCTAGTGGGAGACATTGATAGTGGATGAGGCTGTGTGAGTGAGGACAGGGATATGTGGGAACTCTGTAGTTTCTGCTCAATTTTGCTATGAACTTAACACTGCTGTAAAAGAATAAAGTCTTTTAAGAATGATAATAAAAATATCTAGTCATAATTCATTAAGAAAGAGGCTATCAGAACAATAGTCCCATTAAAATTTCTTTTAAACATTTGTATGTCTTCTTTGGAAAAATGTCTGTTCATGTCTTCTGTCCATTTCTTGATTGAATCATTTTTTCTTCGGGTGTTGAGTTTAAGAAGTTCTTTATAGATTTTGGATACTAGCCCTTTATCCGATATGTCATTTGCAAAGATCTCCCATTTTTTCGGTTGTCTTTTGGTTTTGTTGACTGTTTCTTTTGCTGTGCAAAAGCTTTTTATCTTGATGAAGTCCCAATAGTTCATTTTTGCCCTTGCTTCCCTTGCCTTTGGCGATGTTCTCGTCTTGGTGGTTATTGCCCCATCCATGGAAATTGCCTTAGATGGCCTCAAAGTACCCACGTTTAAGTTGAGAGAGATTGGTGTAAGGGCAAGAAAGCATAGTAATAAAGGAGGCTGAGTAGGATATACTTAGGAAAAATCTTTAGGTATGTTTGCTTCCATGATTAAACTGACTACCTAAATATGGGGAGTCTTAGCATAATGACAAAACAGTTATGACTTTTAAATTAATGGTACTTGCTGGATCCACACTAACATCTTTGCTAATATTTCATTGTTTCTTCTAACTTACTCTTCCACTACATCCTACATCCTCTTTCTAGCCTTTTAGTATACAACCTAAAATAAAAATGTTGGTCTCTCCAAAAAGAAATGGCTTGAAATAAATAGGTAAGATGCATGTTTAGTTTGGGCAGGCATATTTAGTTTGACCAAAATAACCAAATCCTGTTACTCTAAAACTACCACTGGATTCCCAAACAGACCCCAGCAGGAAGGAGCTGTAAAAGTTGTGCAGGCACTAAGCCCTAAAACCGATTTCAAATGTGACCATGGGGGACAAAGGGCGAGAAGACAATCTCCCAGAGGTGGAGCCAGGAAATCATTGCTATAGAGTGATGGATGCTCTTTGTCTCTGGTCCTTTTTGTTTGTTTGTTTGTTTGTTTGCTTTTTGTTTTCTGAGTGGAAGCTTTTATTATAGTCTTTCTGTCCCTGTGCCAACATTATCTATTGGTTAGGGCAAAAGAGAGGGGAGGTCACTTGTCTTCCAGTATGTTAATTGCTGGATAATAAGGAACAATATTTGAACTTGCTGGAGAAGACTGTACGTCAGAGATCCTGAAATTTGAGCTGGATGAAGTGACCATATTGGACCATGTGGTGTCTTCTTTGGAGAGGAAAACGGTGTATGTAGTACGCTCATGAATTTGGTGGCTGGAAATGTGGGTTTTGGCTCTCTGTCAAAGATTCATGCTCCACTTCCATACTTGTATTAGGGCTTTCCAGAGGAACAGAACCAATAGGAGTGTGTGTGTCTGTGTGTGTTTATGAAATAAAGGGATTTATTATGAGAAATTGGCTCATGCAACTATGGAGGCTGTCAAGACCAAATCTGCAGTGTGGGCTGGCAGGCTGGTGACTGAGGAGAACCGATGATGCAGGATGAAGTACGAAGGCACTGGAGAATCCTTTCTTATTTACATTCAGTCCTGTGAGCCAGAATTTGTATTTCCCCTTACCACTAATTCCTCCTCATTCCGTGTAACCAATTAGAGACTAAATCCTGGTAATTTTACCTCCTTATCTCCTATTTTTCTCAGGTACTATGATCTAATATGATGGATCATCTCCCTCTGACTGTCCTCACTGTCTTCTAACTGGTATGCTTGCCCCTATTCTAGTTTTGTTTGTTTCAAATACTTCCTCCACAAAGTTGCTGTAATGATCTATTGAAAACACATGGGTCAGACCACAGCCCTCTACTGCCTAAAAACTTTAAAGCTCATCAACCATTTCATGATTAAATCTTAACTCCTTAGCATGCGTACAATGCTCCCTTTAAAATAATTCAGCTTTTCGTAGTCTAGATAGATGGTCACTGGAAGGAGATGGGGGAGAAAGAGTCAAAGCCCGTTTCTCCAGGATGCCCTTAGAGCCTTGCTCCTTCCTTGCTCCTGTGCTCTATTTTCTCTCTTTGGCCCTGCCCAGCTTGCTTTTATCCCAGCCCTCCTGGAGACTGCTGTTGCTTACTGGTATCCGCTCCTCTCTTCCTTCCTAGGCATATGGCTGCATCACATTATTTAGTGTCCTTGCATTAGGTCGGATCATGGTATTCGAGCTAGTGGAATGTGGGCAGGGTGTTGTAAACTTCTTGGCTTGGCCATAAACGATGTCCTCTTCCTCCTTCCAACTCCATGGCTAGAAAAGAAAGTTGAGGAGATTACTGCCTTGGAGAGCTCCTGACTGGGGATAGAGAGCCAAAACCCACATTTCAAGCCACCTTAGATTTTATGTGAATGATAAGCTTTTGTGTTAAGCCACTGATACCTTGTTTTTGTTTTTACAGTAGCTGTTGTTTCTCTGACTTGATATAACAGCCAGCGCTAAATCCCTCCACCTCCCTCGCCCTCTTCTTCATTTTCCATCTGGTCAGAATATCTTTCCTACTTAGTATATGCCTTCCATTTGGCTCCTGTGACATTTGGGGGAGGAAGAAGGGGACAGGAAAAGGGGCTGAATTTAGAGAATGGTTGTATGTTGCAGAAGAGAAAAGAATTCAGTGGAAGCTGGAAGTAACCATGAGACTCCCCAATCTCTCTCACACTTGATAAATTTGAGTTCCATGCTATCACTGCTATAAACATTCATTACCTTTCAACTATGTGTAAAGTTGCATCGTCCTCATTTCAGGGCTTGAAGATTTGGAAGATTTGATTTTAAGCTAATTGAGGACAGGGATTACATATCTTTGCAGCTTTATATTAAAAGTTTAAAAAAAAAGAAGATACAATGTGACAGGCTTAATGAAATTTAGAAAAGCATTAGATCTGCCTCTAAGATACTGATAAAAATACTTAATTTGAATCACTGAATAAAACCTAATAAATTTTTATCCTCTTATGAGCACATTGTTAAAATACGCTTATACTTTCCAAGGTCAAAACCACCCATTTTGTGCAAAGGTCCTGATGTCAGCAGTTCCTGTCAAGGCCAGATGCGTTGCCTCAAAGAACTTATCTACTGTCTCTTGTATTATGCACTGTGGGCTGCTTACGACATATTTTAGGTTCTGTAGTTATTTTTCAGGGCATCCATATAGACAAGATTCATTTTAAATCCTTTAACACATTTTCCTCATACGGATGTTACTGGTACAGTCCCTTGTGAGAACATGTGTTGGTTATGTTAGAATGAGACTTAAAGTAACAAATTGACTTCCTTTCAAATGCTTTAGAAAAATTTAACCCTCAGGAATAAATCCCTAATTAGGTGGTTAAGTCTCAGGGAGTAAGTGAAAATAGATGAGAGGAAATTTTCCAGCAGAGGTCTCCCCCTCTGGAGACCATCCTGTGGGAGTTGTCAGGAAACCACCATTCTCCCCTTTCAGGCCTCCCAGTTACCTACCTGCCACTGTCTGGTGCTAGTACTTAGGTAAAGGGATTCTTAGATGAGGAATGAAGGAAAGTGGGCGGTGGGCCAGTAATTCTGGGAAGCAAAGCGTGGAAATCATTGTAGGATTGCCTGTTTGTAAAAGGGAGAGCTTTAGGGGAGATAAACTTGATGGCTAATGCGAGCAAGGGCGAAGAAGTAGCTCATTCAAAATTAATGTTCTATTTTAGACCCAAAAGATATCGTTAAATCAGATGACATCTCTACTTTTGCTTTGTCCCTCTGTAAACTTCATTGTCTTTGACCTACTCCAGCACATGCTTCTGTGTTCATAAGATGCTTTTATATGTATAATTTTTCATGCATTATCTCATTTTATCTTTACAATAGCCATGTGAAGTAAGGAGAGGAGTGGTACCAACAGTTCATATATCAGGAAAGTAAGGCTCAGAAAGTTTATGGGTATATTTTTGAAGGTATAAGACTAGTAAGTCTCAAGATTGGGTCATTTGGTTTGGTTCCTAATATGCTCTTCATAGCCTGTTAAGTCTCTTCATAATCTGGTTCTTCTTTCCTTCTCAGGTCTTGTATTTTATCACTTTCTCATCTTGTAATCTGTAATACAGTCATGCCTAACATCTTTCAGTTCCTCACTTTTGCCACAGTCTGTCTCTCTTCTGATCACTCTGTTCTCTGCTTCTACCTTTAACATCCTGGCCACCATTTTGTCTGATTAACTCTTAATCGATCTTCACATGTCACCACATGTATCAGCTCTTCCTGGGTCCTCTCCATAGTAGCCACCCCCAGTGCCTTACTTGCCCTCCATCTTCATATGTGTCATGTTTAATGTGTTGTAATTTTATCACCCACTGGTCTGTGAACTGTGTGAGGACAGTGGACCACATCTGTTTTATTTTGTGTGTGGCTTATAGTAAGTGCTCAGTATTTATTCTTTGACTGACTGTAAGGGTGAGTGAGTGAATGAATGCATGGCTAGTCCTCACTCGAATTTACCCTTTTTTCCAACTAGTTTCCAAGACTCTGTTATTATTTTCTCAAATGTTCTAACAAACTAAGAATAATAGCTACTTTGAGTTACGAGTGTGTCCCCCATTTGTAAATACAAAGTCACTCTGTGGCCTTCTGAGAGTAGACCTTCTGGGAAGACCAGATGTCACTTTGAGTGAGGAGAAAGAATAAATCAAAGATCCCAATTTGCTACTTTTCTGGTTTTATTTTTTTTTCCCACCACCAATTTTACAGCCTTGGATTTCAGTCACTTCCATTTTTAGCCCATCCATCAAGATTTGCAAATATTTTCTGTGAACCATTTGTTACCTATATAGAGCTAACTCATAGGTCAAAATAACAATAAAAATGCAAATTTATAAGAGTATGCAGAAAAGGTTATTTGAATTCTTGGTCTGAACACAATATAATTTTAGACTTTGCTAAAATCAATTCCCTTGAGATTTTTCCATCCAAAAGTTCTCAAAATTCTTTGTTAGATTTCTCAGTCCTGACAGGCAACTTTGAAAGCTTGGGCACACTCTGTTAGGGATTTTTTAATCCAAAGGAATAAAAGCTTCTCAAAGGTTATCTATTTTGAAATATGTCCAAGTTTTCCATGAAGGAGCTACATAAAATCTTACCATATGTTCTTCCTCATATTGGTACATCTGAATAAGGTAAGATATTTATAAAATAATGTAGGTATATTCACAGATTGACGAAAGTCATTAGTTTCTGAATACTCAGATAACTCAATATCTGGCATTGTTTGATTTACCTAGAAAAGTGAAATGAGGTTAAAACAAAACTATTGGGTATTATATCATGGAGTCTTTTTTTTTTTTTTTTTTTGGCATGGTAAAGGTCCGGGGACCAGCTGGCTACCAGCTGGAGACTCATACTGTTTTATTGAAGTGGAATTGGGGCTTTAACAAGCTTAATTATAACAAGACTTCACCTGCATCACAGAACCCGTTAACTACCCCCCCCTTTTCTTTTTAACACATTGCTGGTTGTTTTGAAGGCTGTTTTCAATATTTCCACGCAGACCATATTTGATCTCAAAGCTTTATAGTGATACTCTTGATTTAGTTACAATGGCACAAAAGGGTAAATTAAATCTAGCTACTTTTGTGCAGGTAAGATCAGGACTTGGAGATAATGGTGTTATCTATAAACTTTATTTAAGTGATAGATCTCGTTAGATCTTCTGTTGCAATGAGTTGATGAGGGAACCATGTGTTTGTATCATTAGTTCATGTGCCCTGAGGGTTTACCTTTATTTCGCTTTATGATTCCCTTAAGCATATTATAATGTGAACCTTATATTTGATTATAAGCACTTCTAAATACTTCCTAATGTAGCTGATATAGTTCCCAACATGCAACTGACACTTAGGAAATACCATTGATAGCTTGATTTGTTGGAAGTCTATACAGATTTGCAAAAAAAAAAAAAAAGATTAATCACATATTTAAATATTATGTTATAAATTTTTTTTTTAGCATGAACTGCTAAATGATGATTAGCCACTGCTACTTCCTTTGTGTTGTGTTTTTAGTGCATAAGCAAATGCTATTTAACTTCTTTAAGATGATGACCTGGGGGATGGTTTAGAGAGAGATTTAAAATTACCTTTCAAATATTAAGAGAAGAAAGTGATGAAAATCTTTAGTTGGTGACAATAGTAATAATACAATGTGAAAATGTTGGTAAAATGTAATAATCCCCTGTTGCTTTTTGTGCTAAAAGATTTCTAGATCCTAGGCAGCCTGGAAAGGCACAAGGCTACTGGATAAATTAGATGTTAGCATGAAATAAGTGGGCTGACCTTTTTGGATTTATGTTCATAGCTTTCTTGTCATCAATAAGGTAATTATATTTCTATTTTTCAGCAACACTTGGGATTAGAGATATTTATGTCTTAGAAAAGGAATTGGGGACAGTTGGCTTAGTCCAAAAACAATATTGCGGTAGCAAGGTTTTCTAAACTGAAAATTGGGTGAAAGAATCATCTGTGATATTTACTATATAGCTTATTTTAAGAGGTTTAGCCAACACATGATACTCAGTGAGAGACAGGGAAATGTCAAATTGCTTTGGACAGTCTTATGAGGAAGGGATCGTGGTCCTGTAATATGTTTCTTTTAATTATTATATGTATTATTTAGTCTTTTTTTCACATATTTTAATATTTTAAATTCAATTTCTCTCAAGCTCTAAGATTCAAATTCAAACATCTCTTCTTTGTAGCTTTCTCTGGCTTTCCTTTTTGCTCACCCCCTCCAGCCGGATTACCATCTCCTTCATCTCTGCTAACATCTCTGCTAAGAGTGCATTCCTTTTCTCTTATAGCATTTCTCAAATTGCATTGTAATTATTTGTTTACATGTCTGTCTCCCTCACCAGACTGTGAGTTCTTCAAGGACTGAGACAACGTTTTACTTAATTCATTCAGTATACCCACAGCCTGTCAGTGTCTCGCACATGATAGGCACATAATAAATGCTGAAAGATAAGAAAAAGGGGGGGGGATTAATGAACAAATGTAAATTATTGTCATCTCTGATTTATTTGGCAGTCATATCATAGTGTGCAAAAAAGAAACACCCATCTTATTACTCTTTCAATGTCATGTAGTCTTTTCTAGAAAACTGCAGTGTTTTAACAGTCTTCTCAACTCATATAGCATAATTTCACAATACTGATAACAGCACTGTAACTAAAATGTAGGCACTGCCAAGTCATTGTAAATCATACTGAGTTGCAATCCTGGAAGCCGAGTGTAGTTTTTGTTTCAATTCATTTTTTGAAAACATAGGTGATGTCTGGTTGTGTATATAAAACTTGGTAACTAATGATTAGACTTTTTAAATTCATTTGCATTTACAAATAGTTTAAGTTAGAATTTATTCTTAGGAAAAAAAAATAAAGGGGTTAAGTAGAGTCATTGAGGTGATCAAGTAAGCTTGTTGGTAAATGGTTCACTTACTCAAAGACCAAGATTAACCCTCGAGGTTGGTGAGTTAAGTAGGATGGTAGCTGAAAAGCCTGCTGGGCATTAAGTTTATCTTTTGAACAAATGTTTGGTTTCATTAAAAATGAAAATGCATTCCACCCAGATTCTCTTATTTTTATGTAAATTTATGTGTATTTAAGAGAAATTTAATTACTCTATTTTACTCATTTACACTTGAGTCATTAAAAAGATTATTTGGTAGTGGATAAGAGGGACCTCTTTCTTGGCTTTATGCTTTATTATTATAAACCCCTAAGACATTTTTTCCCCTGACATCCAACAAACTTAACCAATTAGATGGTCTGACAGTAGCACAATCACTTCCAATGCTTATTTTGGCTGAAGAAATGAAAAAAACATTTCATTCACTATCCTTAGTAAATGATGTCTGATAGGTTACTTTGTTTTTATAAATAAACTTATGTAAAATTAAACACATAAAATTGCAACATGAACATTTATAGGTCTTTAAGAACAGGGACCGTGATTTCTTATTCATGATTACATTATCAAGTCCTAGCAGAATGCCTAGAACAAAATAGAAACTCAATAAATATTGAATATGGATTAATTGATGAATGCACCAACAAATGTTATGGGATAATATAAAATTTTTTGTTTAGTGATTAAATCAGCAGAGGGGAATGCAAAGTTCCTTTTCATATTTGAGGCATGTGAGGAATTTCCATTATGGTGGGAGGCCTGCAGAGAGAAAAACCTTGATTTATATGCAGTGCATATTTTGTACCCTGGAGAAAAAATAGGAGGGTTGGTCTTAAAACAAAGCAAAGATTTAATTAAAATGACAGCTTCTGATTAGCCAATATTGGGATTAGAAAAAGGTTGGGATGGGAAGACTAGAAGTGCTTGTTGTTTTCCCTTTCCACATGTTCTTAAATTGACCAACATAACTGTGGTCACCAGGGAATGGGCAACAGCCAGTTTCTATATTCCCTGAATACGCATTTTTCCCCCCAACTGGACTAGAATTTTTGAATTCTCCAGAACTGTTGGCCAGGAGGATATATGTTCTACTCACTAAGCTCTGGTTCCAGAATTTAGTAGGGTATGAAAAGAAACAATTAGAACTGTCATTTATTTTTATTTTTATCTAAAAAAATTAAGAAAATGAGTTAGGCTTTACTCATTCTGTGGAGTTTGTTTTGTTTTTTAATTTGTTAAATATAGCATACATTTAAAAAGTGACCAATAAAAGACATATAGTTAGATTAATTTTCATAAATTTTTCATACACACCTTTGCAACCAACACAGATCAAGAAACGGGCATGATCAGCACCATAGAAGACCCCCCCATTTGACCACTTCTCAGAGAAAAATCACTATCTTGACTTCTAATACCATATACCAGTTTTGCCCTTTTAAAAATTTTACATAAATGGAATTTTTGTCTGTTGTTTTTTATCCGGCCTTTTTCTACTCATCAGTATGTTTATGAGATTTACTTCCATTGTTACATATAGTTGTAGTTCATTTTCAGTGTTGTATATTACTCCATTGTATGTACCATGATTTATCCATTCTACTGTTGAGCATTCAGGTTGTTTCCTTGTTGTCAGTTTTTGGTTTAGCACTGCTATGAATACTATTATCTACCAACATTTTTGCTAGATGAATACCTAGGGGTGGAATTCCTGAATCTTAGTATACACAAATAGTCTTTAGTAGATAGTGCTAAACAGTTTTGCAAAGTGGTTGTACCAATTTATATTCCCAACAGCCATTATATAAGAATTCTAGTACTCTATATCCTCACCAACACATGATATAGTTAATTTTTTACAGCAGTTCTTTTGTGTGTATAGTGACATTACACTGTGGTTTTAATTTCTACCTCCCTCATGACTAATGACTTAACGTTTTTTCAAATGCTTAATGAACATTTAGATCTTGTTTTCTTTTTCAGGTCTTTTGTCCATTTTTTTTTTTTTTTGTTTGGTATGTTTTTGGCCCCTCTCCTTATTGATTTGTAAAAAATTCTTTACGCCAATCTTTTGCTGATATATATATATTACAAATTTCTTCTCCATCTCTGTGGCCTGTCTTTTCACCCTCTTCATGTGTGAAAAATTACTAATTTGTTTTGTGGTGTGACATTGGTATCCTCACTGCACATGCATGTAATACGGTCACCACATACATGTGATGTGGAGCAGGCTTGGGAAGGGAAGTTGGATGGTGAACTTAACGTGGTACCCTCACTTGGACCCTTTTCCCCCCAAGATATTGTTATGCACTATAGTTTAATATGTACAAATTTTTCATTGAATGACTTATTATCCAGTTTTTACTAGACTAGTCTTTACAAAATGGATAATTGGCTTTAAAATATTCCTGCAAAGCAAACTTAAATTGAAGATAATGTTAATAGAGCAAGCTTTTGGGCACTACAAGAAAATCTGATACCTTTTCCCTAAATAAGAGCTATTCTTCTGGTAGAGAAAGAAAATGGCAACCTAATAATATCGGAAAAGCTTGTCAAAAAATAAATTTATTGGAAAAGCTATTAAAGATATGCCTACTCTAGTTAACAATGAGCCTTGTCCTAATATATCTTTCCTTGATATCCCAAAGCATAAAGCCACCATGATTAATAAAACATTAAATATGTTTATTTCATCTTTATCTAATCCTTTTAAATTTTTAAATTCTTTAGTTTTTAATACATGCACAATTTATAAACAAATTAGTATACACCTATTAGGATCATAATCAAAATAGTCTGGAGCACTGCTCTAGAAAATTTAAAAATATTGAGGTATCACTACCAGAAGTATTACCATGCAAACCTCTAGGAAACTTTTGGAATGGAAATTTACTATGTACCTTTTCCATTTTAGTTTAGATCTGGCTATTTGAGAAGCACGGCAGAGAGTTACGGAGTGCCTGTGGGGGGAGTGGAGGTAGCTGGAACAGAATTCTG
The DNA here is from genome assembly GCF_003265705.2 of Callorhinus ursinus. NCBI lineage: Eukaryota > Metazoa > Chordata > Mammalia > Carnivora > Otariidae > Callorhinus > Callorhinus ursinus. Next base: position 10,845,098 of record NW_027397106.1, on the reverse strand, counting down.
ATAGAATTATAAATAATAGAAGCTATTGTTCTCAACTCTCTTATTGTTTTATAAAATCTGTCCTGAATATCCTCATAGTCTCAGGAAAGGGCTGATTCCTGAAAATAGATTATGCCTGCCAAGGATGGTAGATTTTACTTTGGAATGTGGGATTCAGAGCCTGAGCCTGGATGCCTGGGAATATCTAGCCGTGTCTTAACTATGGCAGCAGATCACCTAGTAGAGGCAGCGGCCACATTGTGGCAGGTGGAGCATTTTGAGGAGAAGCCATCTTCTTGAATGTTACCTTAAAGGCTTAAGTAAGCTTAAATAGTCAGATAAATATTTCTTCTCTACTAATGAGTCTATATATAAATATAAATAATATAAAGAGAAAAAGACAAAGGATACAATTTTTTTCTTTTCTACATATTCAAGAGATTTTATAAGATTTGGTGACACTAACTGAGCAAACCATTTTGTTTGTGGGGTATTCATTATAAATGTATCCATCTGATGAATGAAAATGGCCTCAAGAATCACCTAATACATCCTGTGCATTGTTGGCGGGCCTGAGAGAGGCCACCCGGGGTGGATGAGTCTTCAGGCTCTTCAGGAGAGGAGTTTCCAGATCCTGTCAACAACGCATTGCAGTTGTTTTTGGCTGCACACTTGGTGGACACTTTTCTTTCAGCTGAGCCTCACATCATTCACATGGAATGATCTGCCCTCCCCTCACCTCTATCCCAAATGCTGTGAACACTTTGGACGAAAATGCCGTGGAAATGTGAAGTATCATTTTAGGAACAAAATCTCTGTAGCTGCAAAGCTTTTGCAAAGCACTGTGTCTATAAGCGACATATCTGCCACATCTGTTTTTGTGTGTGGGAGGCACACTATATTTATCATCCAAGATGAGTCACCTCGTAAAGGAGCATAATCTACTTGAGCTTTTGTGTTTAAACTGCTCTTTGGTAGAGTGAGCTGTAGTATTTAAGCTTTAAGTGGTACATATCTAGGCCTCCTGGTAGCACCCTGCCAAGAGCAACAATAGCTACAGAGGAGAAAATCTCCTTCCTTCCATTTCCTCTAAGTCTGTCTTTTTAATGATATTACTGCTGAGACAAATGCAGTGAGGTTCCTTAAGGGGTGCTGCCGTGAAAGACCAAGCCATCCCACACCTGTTCTAGCTGAATTTGGCAATGCAAGAAGACCCAAAAAACAAAAGATAAGAAGTATTATAAAACACCAGTTAAAGATCTTGAACCAATCATTAAGCATCCATAGTAGCTGATATCAGAGATTCTGAAGTGTGGTTCTCAGACAGGGTCTTTAGTATATAAGTAACCCTTGGTATATCTGATCCATTCCCTAAAGATTTTTCTTTAGTTTCCCAAAGTCTAAACAAAAACAGTGACTTTAACCCTCTTTGCAATTCTGTCTTGAGGGATTTCAAAAAAAAATCTTTTTCATTATAGATCATTCATTTGCAGAGAGAATATTATTTTCTTTGACTCTAAAATGTTTGTAAGGTGTTTCAGTGGCTATTGTAAGTGGTTTCCATGAGGTAAGCATGTCTTTCAAAAGAAAATATGTAGCTTGGGAACTTTCTGAGGTGGAAGTTAACGCCTACTAGTTTCCCTTTTATAGAGTATGTCTTTGGTTTGTCTTCTGTATTCCAATATGTCGGTAAGAACCCTCACTTGGACCAACATGGCTATATGACCTAGGTCATGTGACTCAAATAGCGCTGGGTCTGTGAGTGGAACACAGCCCATGATATTGTGCCACATATTAGCTCATTGTTTTACCTCTAGCTCCTACCTTCATATCCTGTTCAAAAAGAGGAGATATAAACCAATTGATAATCAAGTCTGCTTCTCTTTAGAGAGAGTTGTATAGTCAGTATATAGACATAGGGTTTAGTTGGCATTTTGGTCATTAAAATTGAATGCTAAGGAGGTCTGGGTCATAAGTTCAGTCGCCACTGATACCCAGTTATCTTTAACAACGTGGAGCCTAATTGGCTTTCTGATCAGGTAATTGTGTGGCTCTAGTTCATTTGAGAGGCATAGGAATGTTCTTTCTTTCTGTTCCAACCCAAGAAATACATGGGCAACATTTTCTTTATTCTTGTTCCTATCAGTCTCACTTTACTCTTTCCTATGAGTTTAAGTAACACAGTTTTGCTTAAAACATAAACATATTTTGGAAGGCATCAAATATTAGAGCACCACCAATTCTCAAAATTTTCTACAGGATTTTTCCCCATCATACCGAAATGTGGAAGAACGTGACTCAGCAGGGGCGGTTGTAGATTAGGGGTAGGAAGATAAGGAGCAGAGAAATATAGTACTGTCTCCAAAGAGAGAGACAGTGATTGTCATATGAGGCTCAGGGACGCAAGTGGGAACTTGGTTTATGATTGCAGGAAGGCACAGATAATGAAGGGGTACAGAGGAGTGCCAAGGCGAAAGATGTCTGTTTCCCTGTTTGCTCACCCTTCTTTTTGTTTGGCATTCTTGTGAGCGGGTGGCCCTGATGATAAAGGGGGGCTGGTGAAGAGATTTGGATGTCTCAAAGAAGAATATCGCCACTAGTGGAAAAATGCTGAAAGATGTCTGACTGTGGGTCAAGAAACGATAAAAATGTTCAGAACATCATATACATTTTTGATTATGTAGTACACTCAGCATTGTTCTAGAGCATGGTAAACATTTAGTCAATGTAAGTTCTACTTCTCCTCCTCCTCTGCCTCCTTCTTCTTGTTTTTATTGCTGTTTTTGTTAATTATTCTCATTACTTCCTCCCACCTTTACTTTCCATCCTAACTACACATGTATTACTCAACCATTAAGGTCATTTTTCTAGTATTTAAATTCTGTTTTTTTCACTGAGTTTTCTCTAATCCTAACCCCCACTGACCTTCCATTTTGGAATTAATACTTAGTTGCCAACTATCTTAAAGTGTTCCTTGTTATTTCAAGCATTTTTTAATCTTGTTAGCTGAACAAGGTAATAAATACTTTGAAGGCTGAAACCATATCCTATTTATTTCTCTGTATTCACCACAATAATTAAAACAATGTTCAACTTATAGAATGTGTTAAATAACTGTTTACCAAATATATTGTAGGTATTTAATAAATATTGTTTGACTGTCTCCCTCTGCATGCTTAGAAAAGTATACACATGCTACTGTACTATGAAGAAAAGGGTGAACCAAATTTATTAATGTTCACAGTTTACTTGGCATACTCCTATTTCCATCTTGCCAGGTTAAAAATCAAATCTATTCTTAACTCACTACTCTGTCCAAAACAAACAAAAACGAATGAATAAAGAAAAGCCCCCAAAAGAAAAACACCAAAAAATAACAAAAGAACAAAGCCAAAACAACGCAACAACAACAAAACAAAACAAAAAATCCAAACAGTCATGAAATGAATAAAAATAATACATTTGTAAGGCAAACATAGATAAATACAGATTGTAACTGGGAAAGAATTACTCGGTCAAGATTATCCTGGAATTGAAGCAAATATTTGAAATGAATTAATAATGGATAGAGCAGCATCTGATTTTTTTCCACATAATCCAGTTTAGATCAAGAATACTTTGTAACAAGAACATGAAATCAGTTGAGACCAACTGACCTTTGCAGAGAATTGTGGCTGGTTAACTTCAGAGTTCATTTCATATTGTATTTGCAACATGAAAGAAAAATCTTCCAGTCCCCATCTGCTGGATTATTCCCCTCCCCTCCTTCAAAGCCCGTACAGAAAACTACCTCTCCCACAAAACCTTCAAACGGAAGCTGCATGTGAATAGTCTGCACTGTTATAGGAGAACAGTGAAACAGCCATTTTAACTCTTGATTAGTTCAGGCAAACGAGAAACAATTTGATTAAATATGATTAAATATGCCGCAGGATTTTTCTCTGCTTTAAAAAATTTTTGTTGTTGTGACTGCTGTCAGAGTTGGTCACATCAGCTTGGAAGTAAATATATGATAAAGAGGGATTGATTTTTTTGGTCATGTTTACATTTTCTGGGTTAAAGACATAAATGCTACCCAGTATCTGCTAAGATTGCCACCTATCCAGCCAGTTTCTTTTTTAGTCAGAGCTTCTCTTTCGCTAAAACTAAGACTTTTTTCTAAGTGCTTGATAGCAGAATGCTTCCAAGCACTGTTATTAGCCAAAACTCTTGTGCCAGTTGGGTAGTACAGATTTCCCCAAAGCTGAAAAAAGTACTGTTAAGGGAATCATTTCTTTCTCCACCGGGTCCTGTCTTTTGATGCTTCCCAGGCCAGCTGTAGATGGATGAACACCAACACTAGCATATTCCAAATACTAGACCAAATGAGATAGTTTGTAGAAACTCCCCCATGAAGACATTCCATTCTCATGGCGGAGTTCAGGGTTGGCAGTATGCAGTGTGCTTTCCTGTCTGTATTCCTATCTACTTCTTTGCATCTGTGAATATGAATTGTTCTTCCTTTAACTCTTCTGTTCTGTTGGACCTAGTGGAGTACTCCCTCCTCTCTAAGACAAGAGTGTCTTCTTTTTTTTCCCAGCTATTTCTCCTCTAATGGAAACATTGCTCTCTCATTAAGAATCTGGATTCCCATTATCCCCTTTCATGGAGGTCTCACCCCCCACTGGCCCTGATTAAGTGGGGTTATAGTGAGAATTGGCTTTTTTGGGTACATCATTTCTTGATCAGTGTGTGAGCAAGTATGGAAGAAACCAAAGGGAGGGATGTTATTTTATTTTACTTCAGTTTCAAATGGTGACAGTTGGAGTGAAGGGGCCCTGCCTTCTGAAGCACTTCCCATTTTCATCACCTCAAGGCCATTACTTTCCTCTGTGTGGTCTTCCTTAAAACACCACTGCTATTTTCTACCACACCCTAGAATTTATTTCAGATTATATAAATGATTTGGTGCTAAACTTTCCTTTCTGAGTACTCCCCGCAATCTTCCTTAATAACTTCATTACTTACGCTTTTGACCCTGAAGCTTCCTTGAGCCAATTCCTTTCTATTCCTGATCCTATGGACCTGTAGCTCATTGCTTCTTGAGGCACACAGACTGAAATTTGTCATCATAAATCAATATTTTTCTTTCTGAGACCTTTAATTCAGCACTTCCCTGCCTCAACCACAATTGTTTTACCTGCATTCTTTCCCCATTTAAATCAACATTTATTCTCTGTTACCTTTGGTACCTTTATATGCTCAAATAGCATCTCTTGTCTCTCTTTCCTCACCCAGCCTTGTATATGTGCCGCCAACTTCTCAGTTCATCTTTCTGATCCTTCTCCTTGCACAACCCATCAGAGCTCAACCCTGGATAACGTCCACCAGTTGGTCTCTCAGCCACTATTTGTTTTTCCTTTGAGATGACAGAATGTTTTAGAGAAGGAAGACACAAAATATGAAGGCTCACCTGACGATTGAAGACACTCTACTTTCACTCTCAATTCTCCCTTATATGGAAAATTCATGTCTTCTTTCAGCTTTAGCATTGACTTTAGTAGCATTGTTTTCTTTTATCTCCCAACACCAGCCTGTTACCCCACTATTTTAGGGAGAAAAGAGCATGATGTTTGTCCCCTTTTGCATATTCTAATTTTTATTCCCCTATGTTCCTTTCTCTCTGACTCTTCCCCAGTTGAGACTTCACCCTTCTCTCAATATTCTGGACTCCAAATATTACCAGTGTTTTCAGGATATTATTATCACAAGTATCTACATTTCTCTAACATCTTTACTCTATCCCAATCTGTAGATACATACATTTTAAATAAAAACAAAGCTCACTCCTTCAACAAATATTTATTGGACCTGATCTGTATAGGCACTTTTGTAGGTGTACAGGATACAAGAAAATAAGACTCCATAAACACAGACTTTTGTATCCTTGCTACCTTTTCTATATACCAACTGAATTCTTTACTTTCTTCAAAAATTTTCCAAATATGGTACTATAGTTACTTCCTCTACTTTCCCCCTAACTATTCTCTTCAGAAATCTCTTATAGTCTGGCTTTGTATCCAATGAAGCTGTTCCTTCAAGGATAAAGAAATTATCCTTATTTCTTTGATCTTTTCTCTGTCCTTATTCTCTTTGCTCACTTCACTTTGTCTTATATTCTGTTTTCCATTTTTTCGGTTCTCTTCTCATGTCTCAGACTTCTTCTTTATCTCCTCTCACACCTTAAGTCTGGTTGTCCTTTAAAATGTTATCATAAACCTTATGGCATCTTCTCTTTAGTCACTCTATCAAGAAGCAATCATATTTTAAAGATTTCTCACTATCATCCCATCTCTCAAAATTATATATAAACTCTGGCCTTGTATCTCCTCTGCAGCCCATATTTCAAGTGGCCTATCCAGTACCTCTATTTGAATACTCCGCCACACATCAAATTCAAATCATCATAGTTATGAGGCAGGTCTGGGACGTGTTGAATTACAGAACAGCAAGAATCCTAACTGAGAGGAGGGCACTCAGAGAGTTAATTCCTCTGTAGAGTCAGTCCCAACAACATCAGCTGGAAATGTCCCAAGGTATGAGTCCAATGGATATGGTCATTTTATGTGCAGTTCAGGCAATGCCAAACCAGTAGATCTAAAACATCATTAGGGACACAGTGCTAGGGATTTCAGGAAAAAGGTAGAAATGTCAGAAGATGTTTATGTTTTGTAAGTCCTCAATTCATGGTTGGATATATGGAAAATATAAAACAAATTTAGAGAAATAGATGAGCGAGAGACATGGAAGTCATTTTAGATGAAGTTATTAAATGAAATTCATGAAAGGGACCCAGAATAGATTATATATAGATTGATGGTCAAGGCAAAAACCTAGTTATATGGATAGTGACAATCAGAGTGTATGGTGCTGGGAAGAAACAGAAGGGATCTGGGGAAAGGTATCTTTTAGCTAAATGACAATATGGCCTGCCAAGATATCTATATGGTAAGGGCCAAATTGCTGATAAATTTTCTGGGCTATTTCAATTCCTGTCTTACTGGACATCTCTTCAATACTGATGCTACCAACCAGGCATTGAACCTTTAAAATCTTTACTGTGCTAACTTACTATGAGGCAACTCTTTTTTTTTTTTTTAACTCTTATTTCCCTGAATATTTCTTCTTAATCTCCCAAATGTGCCACTCCTCTTTTTCTGCTTTTAAATATGGGTGGTTCCCTTGGATTCTGTCTTTGGCTCTCTGCCATTCTATCTTCATTTTCCTTGGGCAAACTCATTCACTTACTTGATTTTAATTACCACTATTTCCTGTTGCTTTGTAATCTGGGTCTACAGTTCTGGTATCTCCCTTCAGACTCATATATTTAACTACCTGCTAGTTAAATCCATTTAGATGTCTTACTCATCATCTTGAAATACAACATGTTCAAAGAAGACCTGAAATTTCTCCAAACCCACTCTTCCTTCCTATGTTTCCTTTGTTAATTAATTGCAACATTATTCACATAGTTATTCCAGCCAGAAATTTGGAGCCACTTCCTCTTTCTCATTCCCCGCATACAATCAACCAGCCAGTTCTATCAATTTTACCTTATGATTATTTCTCAATCTTTTATACCTTCCTGGTTCAGTCCATCATCATTGCACACCTGAAATACTTCACTAATCCAATCCTTGCTCTCCCTGACTGCTGACTGGCTTCTCTACATTAAATTACCCTTCAGACAGTCTGGGCGCTGTATCTGAAATGCCTATCTGACTCTTGTCACTTCCCTGCTTCTAACCTTGCCATGGTTCTTCATTATTTATTGAATCAACAGCTGCTTAGTCCAACTTAAAGACCCTTCATGATCTGGCTGCTATCTGGTCTCTTAAGCATCATCCCCTTTTATACCTTAATTAAACTACTTGCTAAAACTGAACTCATGACTTTTTTTATCTGTTTTGCATCCTCTAAATGTATACATCCTATATTTGTTATCATTTTTTCTAGTCTTCTAAATTAGAAGTCAACATACATTCCTTTACATTTCTCACCAGTAACTCAAAACAGTTTCCCACTAAATTTGATTAATTTTATTCCAGAAAGTATGTCTCAAATCTGGACCTTCCATTCTATTCCTCTTTTAATATTTCTTACTTGAACAGCAAAAACATCTTGATGCTACAAAGTTTAGCTTTCTTAGCATTTGATGACCCCATTCTGTGTTATAGCTTTGGGTGTTCCTGAAAATGCTCCTAAAATCATTGAACATTTCTGGAGGAAAAGGACAAATTACATAAATTTATTACCACTAGGTCCAAACTAAATACTTAATATATAATTGGGAAAAAAATACATAGATTAAATATCTATTACTCATGGATCTAAGATAACATTTATTTCCCAGATTTTTGGTAGCAGAAGGGACTAGCATAACATAAGAATGAAAGAATTTTTTTTCCTGCTAACAGAGAGCCATGGAGAATTCATTATAAACTAAAGGGACATGGTGGGGCACCTGGGTGGCTCAGATGGTTAGGCATCTGCCTTCAGCTCGGGTCATGATCCCAGGGTCCTGGGATCTAGCCCCACATCGGGCTCCCTGCTCGGCGGGAGGCCTGCTTCTCCCCCTCCCTCTACTGTTCCCCGTGCTTGTGCTCTCTCACTCTCTCTGTCAAATAAATAAATAAAATCTTTAAAATATATATATATATATATATAAAATAAAGGGACATGGCACAGTGTTCATTGTCTAAATAATCTCAGTGTCATCCATACTCACCTTCTCGCCCATACGGTGTTGTGAATATGCACACAGTGTTTTGAAGTTACCTAGGCTTTTATGAAAAATATAAGCAGCTGATTCCACAAATTTGAGAGAAAATTTTTTTCAAGAGAATTTGTCTTTCTGGAGATTTGGTACTCCCTATCTTTGATTTGACCGAAAATGCTGTTCAAAACCAACTTTCTGGGAAGTAATTTCCATGGAAGTTTTCTTACTTTCCTTTTTCCTCCTGCCAATTCAGTAAAAACAGCTCCAAAGTCAAGTCTTAAATTGAGGCCCGGTGAAAAACTACATGCTTTTAATAATTCAATAGCTTCATAAAAGTCTCTCAACGCATGAACCTAACAACAATATATACTGTTAATGAGAATGGAAAACTTGGAAAGAGAGTGCAGAAGTGAGCCTGCTTATGAATTGAAGATGGTAGAAAGATGTGTTTCACAGTTTAAGAAGTGGTTATAAATAGTGACTGATTAAAATGTTCAGAGGAAATGTTTCTGTTATTTTGTTGGAAGGTACAGATAATTCACACTTTTCACCAGTTCTTTTGGGGGGTCCTGCTTTTCACCACACCTCTTACAGGACATTCGATCACAAAGACTCACATTTCACTTTTCACCAACCATAGCTACTGATTTGGTGGCTTCCCTCCTAGCTGACAGCACCGCCATAATCAAGAGGGAATAGGAGACCAGACAGGCTTGGCCTTGCAGTAATCTCTTGAAGTTGCATTTGCTTTAAACACTGTGTCTAAAAGCAAGGTTGGCCTTTAATGTTGGCAAGTTGATGATGGGGAAGAAAAAAGTGTCTGAGTTGTCCTAGAGGATAACCTTATCTTGAGTGTGAGTTTGTTTGGAATGTCAGCAGCCAGCCTGAAACAAAGAATTCCTTGTATGGTGAAGATGTCTTTTGCATTTATTTTTCCAATGAAGACAGTAGTCTCTGGGGGAGAGAACAGAGTAAACTATAATTCAGGTCACTGGCATTTACAATTAATATGATTTTTCTTTTTTCCTGGCAACCCAAACGGCAGGTATCTGCCATTTTGATTCAATTATCTACTTGCAGCTTTTCCCCCTTACTGCCAATTTAGGCAGTCTAGACATTGTAGTCACTCTCTGGTAAGTGGGCTTCTTTCTGGGAATTGATTTCTTTTGGATCATTGAGGAAGTCTCAGCAGACCTGGATAACTCTTCCCACACGTTTCTTTTGCCAATATATTTCAATATCTGTGACTCCATAATAAATTAATACATCTGCATCATATTAATACTACATTGGAGCAATGCAGCAGTAACATGATACAATAGAAGCATTGCTAACCCCCTAAGACTTTCACATGGCTCTGCTGGATGAAAACCATTACTGTCAATTGCAGCTCACAGACCTTATATCTCTGAAAAGGCAAAATAGACTGTGTCCTGGGTGCCTTTGAGTAGTATAAACTGTCTTGTTATCAACACCAACACTGCTGTCCAGAGATAAGGAAAGCAGACACTCGGACTGGCTACTCTGTGAGCTCTGCATTTTTTTATGACCCTTGGCACTCTCCTCTTCAGCATTATTGGTTTGTCATTCTCTGGATACTTGTTCATAAATCATTGCTTAAATTGCTCATGACTCCATAATGGTTCTTGCCAAAAAGTATTCCACTGAATATTTAATAGATTTTCCAAAATAATTTACTCATAAGATACTTAGACTTCAAATTTTCAAAATGATAGGAAAAAACATGAAGAGAAAAAAATTAAGACTTTTCCTAAAAGCCAAGTTTGCTGGATATAATTTTTATTTCCAAAGTAAGCAATACACATGCATGAATCTTAGACCCTTTCTTTCTGACCACATCCCTAAATATCTGTTCTTTCTAGTTGGGTCTGGGCACAATACATTTCTTTTCTATGGAAGTTGACTCTTTCCACAAAAGTTTTCAAAGAAATAAATACCATAACCTTTTGGGTTAATTAAGTCTATTGTTTTATAAAGACTTTATAAAGACTAACCTAAACCTTTATGCTGCATTTGAAGTCACTGTCCTGTGCTTTTATCATTATAAATAAAAATTAAAAACAGCTGCTTACCTCTGCCTATTCCTCTCCACATCCTTGAAATATATTGGTAGTTTTGCCTCTTCATATTTCTACACTTAATACGCCTAGTTCCTGTGACCTTTCCTCAGAGAGACAATTTTCCAACCATTTAATCATTTTCATTGCTCTTCTTTGGACATGTTCCAAATTTTCTATCCTTGGGTGGGCCCCCAGTGGTCATAGTGTTGTGGTATAGACTCTTATGCAGTGCTGACTAACTGGGAAGTTACTTCATTGGAGGCACATAGCATGAGCCTGATGTCATTCTATCCATGTGGCTACACCTCATTTTACGTAATTTCAGTATGTAAAAATTCACATACAGCTTAAAAATAAACTTTGCAAGATGATTCATCATAGGAGAACTTCTAGAAAAGTAATATGTCTAACAGAATTTGTTTTTCAAAATCTATGTACTATGTACAACTTTTCAGAGAATATTATGTGAAGTGAAATACAAAATATCCATCTATTCATTCACTCATTCATTCTTTCATTTATTCAGGAACATTTGTCAAATGCCCAGTATATTCTGATAGCCATTGGGAATGTAAAAATGAATACCTCACTTACCTCAGCTCCTTACGTTGAGGAGTATGCAGCCCAGAGAGACTGTATGTAAATAGTTTGGCCTTTGAAATCAATCAGACATGTGTGGAAATTATGCTCCTTCTATTTACTTGCTACACTATAATCAGCACATATTTTCTCCAAACTTTAATTTCCTCATTGTCATTTTATTTTATTTTTAGAGATCTATTGATTTATTTGAGCGAGAGAAGAGAGTGTGTGTGATGGGGGGAGGGCTAGAGAGAGAAGGAGAGAGAATCTCAAGCAGACTCCCTGCTGAGCTAGGAGCCTGATGTGGGGCTTGATCCCATGACCCCGAGACCATGACCTGAGCCAAAATCAAGAGTCAGACACTCAACTGACTGAGCCACCCAGGTGCCCCTAATTCCCTCATTTTAAAAGTGAACTTATATAATGACAATTTCTATTTTGTAGGGGGTTAAATAAGACATACACGTGGATAGTATGACAGAGCAGCTTGTTATATTCCAGAGCCTTCCCTGTAGCAGGCAATTTTATTTATTGGCTGAATTAGTAAATACAAGAATGAATAAATAAGTGAAACATACATGAAAACTGATTTGTACAATACATTATAATAGGCAATATAATAAAATGAACAAAATCCTATGGAGGAACAGAAGAACAAAATACTAAGCCTACATGTGGGGATTCTAGGAAATATGAAGAAAGTAATATGTCAATGTGTAATTAAGGACAAGGAGATCTTTACTAGGTGAAAAATGTGGGGGAGGGCAATCCTGACAGAAGGGAGAACATGTGCAAAGGCTCTGAAATACAAGTAGATATGGAAAGTTGAGAAATTGTGAGAAGCTAGGCATATTTTGAATGGAGGGACTGGGTGGAGGAGAGTTGAGAGTGACAGGGCTGGAGAGTTAGGCTAGGGTCAGAGTTAAAGGGTCACTCTGAAGAGCTGAAGTGCAGCCTGAATTTATCCTTCAGGCAATGGAGAGAAGGTGAGATTTTAAGCAGGAGGATGAAGTTCCAAGAGAATTTGGAAAAAAGAATAATTAGTATAATTGACAAGAGTGAAATGGGGAGGGTGAAGTAGGAAGAAAAGAGACTGTGGCAGAGAGACCAGTGATGATATGATATGAAGCAATACTGAGGTGATCCCGGGATGAGATGAGGGAGGTCTGAACAAACAGTGATGGTAGGAATAGGGCGGAGAGCGCAGATTTGGGAGAGATTTTTCTGGCATAAAAGTAATCACATTTAGTGCACAGTTGTTTAGGGCTATAGATGAGGGAGGTAGAGGAATATATGTTGACCTGTTTTAGTTTAGAAGATTGGATAAAATGGAAACAAATATGGGAGGATGAGAAGTAGATGAAAATAAATTATGAGTTCAGTTTCAGTCTCGTGGTGTGAGTCTTGCTCTATGGAGTTGGAAATGAGAATCTATGACTTGGAAGAGAGTTTTGGAACAGAAATGTGGACTTAGGAATTGTTAATGTAGAGATAGCCATTGATGGTTGGGAATAGATGAAATCTCACATTGAGCTGACATCATTCATGGTGCCTATCTAATTACCATTCCATATCATACTTACAAAAAATGTTCTTCTTTCAAATACACATCACCTTAGAATAGTCTTTTTGGTATAATTTAGTCATATTTCTTTGTGCATCTGTCATTAACTTGTTCAAAACTTCATTCTGTTTCTAAGAGACTAGACGTTTTACTAAAAATGCATCTCTGTCTCTAAAACCATTTGCCAAAAGGGATTTAGCCCCAAAGTCTAGGACGACATCGAGGACACTCCCTCTCTTAAAGTCCAGATGACAGGAATATGTAGGAATACTGGGCTTCCTTACATGAACAGGGAGACTTTACTAAAATGGGAAGAAATGATACAGTGATGTCACTGTAAAGAAACACATTGATTAAAGATCCATTTGGAACCATTTAGAACATACTACCCCTCCGTCAGTTCTGCTGTGCCTGAAATCCAGATCTCTTGCACACACACACACCTTCTGTGTCACAGTGCAGTTCTCCTAACTGACCTGCGAGTATGGGATTGCTCTGTCAACATTGCCCCCCTCACCACCAAATCCTTTTGTTAGGCAGTCATATGACTGAGCGGCCAAAGAAATCCAGAGCCATTATTAGCTGTTGGCTTCTGTTAACCAGCTAGAGTTATGCATAGGAGTCTTTCAAATGGCATCACTTCTAAGTTATCAGTACAGAATGTTTGAGAGTATTAATTTTAAAAATTTATAAATGCTCTTGCATTTCTCTAATTTAAATAAACCTTTCTAAGACCTTCTGGAATTAAAAAAATTTCAATTGTTACTGGAATCCTGGTATAGAATAAGAGACCTTCTGATGCATGTCCCATTTCTGCTTTTTCTAGCCCCTGGGTAGAGAACAAGAGAAAAAACCCTGCTGCATTTAAAAGATAAGGTTCTAAGGATGTGTCTAAAAAATATCATTAAGAAAATAAATGCTGAAGAGCTGGTCTAATCAGACAAGACTCTGAGGAAGGAATGTTTTTATATTGTTAAGCTGTTTCTTCATGATGTCGTATTGCCCCCATGCTCTAAACATTCACAGTACTCTCACAGCAAGGGATGGACATTTGTTTGTATCTTCTTCTAATTAAAAACAAACCCCTGATCTCTATCTAAAACGATAATCCATTTCAGAGATAATAGCATGTGAGTTGTTCATTTCTTGACTGAAACATGTTGGGAAATGGTTTCGCATTAAAAGAAAATTATTTCACTGGGTTTTCATTTTCTAATAGCCCAGTGACTCATTTCCCCTAGCCCTATTCTTAGCAGGTAAGAACTAGCTAAAATTATAAACAAATTCATGTGAATGGGTGTACGGACAGCGGTGCGCAAGCATCAGGAAGAGAACGGCTTTGTGCAAAAGAGGGATTTCAAAGGTGAGAGTTTTATGCCTCTTGGATAATTTGCAAAAAGAGAATTCATGAAATGATCACTGACTACTTCTTCAGTCAGACCACAGTGGTATACCCTGATAGGTGGTAGAACTGTTTATAGAACAATGCTGGATGTAGCTAACGAAGGGATGCTGGGGCTTCCAGCCTTCTCTCTTGATTGCCTCTTAGTTTATGCTTCTCTTAACCTTTTTGTCCTGTAGTAATTCAATTTGGGCAGTTTTAATGGAAAGATTCTTTTTGTATGATATTTTCGGCCATAGATATATAATAAAACCAATAAAAACTGGAAACTCCCCCATTTTTTTCTACTACAGGTAAGATTCTGTCATTTCTCTTTTACTATATTACTCCTCATTCCAAAAAAAAAAAAAACCTGTGACAATTTAGGCATTCCGAATAAGTTACGGACATTTTAAGGTTTTAAATACATTGATGCGTTCCATCTTTTTTAGTAATCACACATATATTTCTCATTCCAAGTCTTCTTCAAACGCTAACAAAAGTTTTTGCATAATTATTTTTTTAATGTTAAGTGTGTTCTTTGTGGGGAACAGAGATGCCAAGTAGTCATTTAAATTTTATGTTTGCAATTTCTTACTTTTTGTTTAAGAACTTTAGTAACCAAATGATTTAGCTCATGATGCTTCCATGGATTAACCCACATCTGTTTCATAAATCTAGAAAGATTCCTGAGAATTGTCCAGTAATTTTTATGGGAATAATAGACGAACATCAAGCCTTTTCTTCTATTTATGTGTGTGATTTATATATATCCTTTCTGGAGGAATCTGCTGTACCTAGCAAAATAGTTATAATGTGGACTCTAAAAAAGGATTATCCGAGAAATCAACAGTTAAATTTTTGCTGATACCCTGTACACTATTCAGGCTGGAATCAGTGAGATACATGGAAAAAAATTAGAGATTTTAACTTAAAAGATCTGGGTTAAATATTCCAGATGTGATGCTACTTTTATTCACTCATCCATTAACAGGTATTTACTGAACATTTATTATGTGTTAGGCCCCGTATTAAATCATGATATAGGCTTACTCCATGTATGTCTTTGAGCAAATTACTTAACTGAAAGCTTCAATGTTTGAATCTTCAAAAGAGGGAAAATCATGCCTCCGTACCAGGGTGGGAAGAAGACCGAGCATGACAGTATAATACAAAGCCTGGCATAGAGTGCCTCTGCATGTGCCCACTGATTCCCAGTTCAGGAGCCTGGGCGATCTTCTGAAGCAGGGAGTGTTCTATGGAAATGTTCTAGGCCAGAACCTAAAGGGAAAGTAGTTGATACTGGACTTTGGAGTCATGGACATCTATATCTTCACAATAAAGAAAAAGAAGGTAGCATGAGGAAGGAGAGGAACACAGCAGGATTGTCCCAGGGAACTTTGGACAGATCTGTTTTCAAATCCTAGACCCACCTAATTAATATCAGGGTGACTATGCTAGTTACTGGGCCTCTCTGAGACTGTTACTGCATTTGTTAAATGGGGTGATAATACTGTCCCCCACAAGATTATTGAGTTAAATGTGATGATCCTTGCAAGAAACCTAGCATGGTAGATGGCAGTGATTGTTGTTGTTCTTAGTGTTGTTGTAATTAATAAAGATCCTTTGCAAACTACTGATTTGTCAATTATGTTGCTATCTGGCCTTTTTAAGCATGCTCTTCCTGAGTTAACAGTGGAATGACAAATGGAGTCATAAAATTGCATGGCACTTTGGGCAGTCCATCTCTAAGAAAAATTATTTTCCAGAAAATAATTTTTCTTTTTTAAAGGAAAAGTAACTTTTTTTTTTAAGGGAAAACTAATTATGAGAACAGTCTCCGAACAGAACTACTATTCATTTGGACGGATATGCAGGGAAGGTCACACATAGACTTAATGTTGGGCCTCTAGGTAGAAAAATAACCAGCACTTTTCTACTTAAAATTTCATAAGCTTTCTTTGAACAAGTTCATGACATCTCATAAACTAAAAAAAATGTTATTTCCTCTGAGTTAAAGAAAACCTCAATATGTTCTGCAGCATTATCTTCATAATTGTTACTTGTTCATCTATTCATATTTTAAACAGTTTAGAAAAGGACTATTTATTTCCCTATGTCAGCATTCTGCTCTCTCTCATGTGTGCATTGCTTATCCACAGAAAATGATAGAAAATCCTCTACGTGAAAGGTTTAGTGAAAGTAACAGCACCAACATTCTTTTATCTGTGATGATGGAAAGATAATCCACATGTGAAAGCACTTGGTGCTTCAGCTTATTTTGAGTGATGGAAGCATAATAGAATCCCCTAAGCATTAACATTCTACAATAACACAGCATTGTCATCCTTTGTCTGATCCTGGCTCGTACAAATCTCACTTGGTGTTTCAAATTCCTAACAAAAACTAGAGAAATACACCTCAAAGGTATTACGTGAAAATAGTTTAGGTATAGATCTAAATCTTTAAACAAACCCTTACTGATATAAAAGTCCCATTTATATACTTCTCAAGGGATGTTCAGGATGAAAATTATGAATCTAGATCTCACAGGCAATTTGCATGCCTAAATCCCATATACATTTTGTTTCTGGAAGTATTAGCCTTTTATGTCCTTTCTCTGCATTTGGTATTTTGGCTTGCTGTTCTGCAAACAGCTTTAAGAATGCTGAGAGAACGATTCTATATCTATTTCAACTTTAGAATTAAGGACATCATATGCTCCTTTCATTAGCTCCTGACTTATAATTAAAAAAACAAAAAACAAAAGCTGTTACCTTTTGTTACCATCAGGTATGGCGAATCCCTGGCAATTTTTGAAATGGGAAGAATTTGTCAGCCAATTCCTCCCACATCTCTTTAGGTGCCCACCTTCTAGGAGCTGAGCTCTGCTCTACTGCTCCCTGGCTGTTCTGAACTCTTGTTACATGCTCTGAATCTAGACCTTCCTTTCCAGACAATGCTCTTGCCTCCAAAGTTATCCTTCTTTCTTTGCACCCATCAGATCTTAGACATCTTTGTTCTTTTGCTCTCAGCTCTCTACTCCTAACCTGTGTTCAGGGAGGCAGCATGAGAGGAGTAGAAAGAGCACTGAACTAGAAATAAGAGACCTGAGTCAAAGCTCTGATCAATAGTTGGGGTATGGTCACCTATGCCAAGCTCTATTTTAAGTGCCTGCCATCTGGTAAGTCATTCATTTCTCAAAAACAGTTCTGTTAAAGCAGGTACAGTAAGGTTAAATCACCTGCTTAAAGTCAAACAGCTAGCAAGAAGGGGAAGGGATTTTTAGTCTAAGTGGTCTAGCTCCAGAGTCTGTGTGTTTAATCACTATGCCATAGTGCCAGTCATTCACTCTGTGGACTTCTCTCGGTCTCAGTTTCTTCTATCGAAAAGGAGAGTTCAGATGATAGCAAAGGTCACTTTCCATCATAAAAGTATAGTTCTAAGCGGGAACCCAATTGAATCAACAAAGTTACATTTAAAGCTAGACCTATAATTGTTTTTTGACTAGTGGCACCAAATAAAATTTCGTTTGCTTAACATCAAATACTGGCAATATTGGCAATGGTCTTCTCTTATATTACCATAGTGGGCGTACAATCGACAGCTGATGCCTGAGTATATAAATAAATACACACCTGTGATTATGCAAGGTAATTTAGCATGTATCAGTTAAGATTCGATTTTTCTACATATAAAGAAACACAAAATATTAATGTCTTTCTCAAAACAGAAGTTTATTTCTCCATGTAAAAGAAGTCAGGAGATAAGGGTTCCAGAACCTGAGGTAACTTAATCATGCTGATTCTTTCTATAGTCCCACTGTATCATCTTAGCTTATGGCTTCCATCCTTGAGATCAGTTCATGGTCCAAAATGGCTGTATTCTATACAGAAGAGGGGAGGGAGAAAAAAGAAAGAGAAGGGACCAAGGACCAAAAGCCTTCTTCCCATATGAGTCAGCCATCTTTAAACAGATTTTACTGAAGACTCATCAAGGATTTCTACTCAACATTCCCATTTATAAATCTCTGTCCAGTGTGTAAGGCTAATCTTATCCCCAAAGTAGGCTGGAACATGTTATCTCTTAGCTGGGTGCTTTGCAGTCCAGAATAAAATCACCCTTCTATTATGAATAAAGAGAAGAATCGATGTTGAGTGACAAAAAGGAGTTTTGATAACCATTTATGAGATAGTTATAGAAATCTACAACAGAATAATGGTCGTGACATGAAGAAGTCCCATTTGGGAATATTTAAGGTAGAGTCAATAGGATTTAGTGACTGATTGAATATGGGGGATAAAAAGAAAAGTTGGAAGAGTCAACATCAGTGACTAAATTGAAGTTTCAAAGTCAATGGAGGTACCATCTTCAGATAAAGAACATGAGGTTAAACTGATTCTATGGAGATGACCAATAACATTTACCTCTGTTAAAATTCAGAGGAATCCAAATGGAACTTCAGGAGGAAGTTGGACATTTAGGACTAGAGCCCAGTAAATTTATCTGGGCTAGAAATATGTAGAAATGTGAGTAGCTGGCGTTATAGATAGTAAGTGAAATAATTGGAACTGGCAAGTTCACTTGGAAAGAGTGTAAAAAGTAAGAAGAGAATATAGACCAGGACTCTGCTCCTAAGAAACAACTACCCTTAAAGGTAGGGAGAGAAAGAAGAGTGAATAGAGATACAGGGACATAGGAGGAAAGCCAGGAGAGCTTGGGCTCATTCAAGCCAGAATAAGCGTTTCAAGTGGAAGGGAACAGTTAATGGTATTAGATGCTACAGAAGAGGCCAGTAAAATAACTAAAAAGATATTTAAAAAATTACATCCCAACAAAGTTCTCAGTGGCCTTGAATGGCAGTTTTGTGGACTCAGGGAAGAAACCAGAAAATAGTGAGATAAGTTCACAAAAGGTGAGGAATGGAGATAATAGGTGAAGACCACTTTAAAAAAAAAAAAGTTTGTTGTGAAAAGAGAAAAAGAAGATGATAGCTAGAGGAAGATACGGAATCAAAGGAGAAGAAAATCGATACAGTAACGTTCGCCAAGGCTATTGCAAAGTTAGATTACTTTTAGGCAGGGGGAAAGCTATTTAATTCACTGTAATAGGAAGGAAGGAGAGAAGATTTAGAACCAGCTCCACCTTTTGTAGATAATAAGAATTTATTCGGTCTGAAGCCTTTATTTTCTCTGAAGTAGAGGTCAAGCTGTTCTGCTAAGAGAAAGGAAGGAAGGTTAAAAATTGTGGAGCAAGGGCGCCTGGGTGGCTTAGTAGGTTAAGCGGCTGCTCTTCGATTTTGGCCCAGGTCACGATCTCAGGGTCATGGAAGTAAGCCCCATGTCATGCTCCATGCTGGGTGTGGAGTCTGCTTAAAATTCTCTTCCTCTCCCTCTGCCCCTCCCCCCCCTCCAAATTTGTGGAGCAGTTTGAGATGACTCTGGATGACATGAGAGTATACTGACCAACACAGTATAGGGGATGCAGGTAATGATCAAGGGCATGATTAAGGTCAAAGACTTCAGAAGACTTGTGATTCCCCCCCCTTCTTCCTTTTGCTTCTTACCATATATACTTTTCCATATTTCTTGTTAGTTTTTTCCTAGGTATTTCATATTTTTATTTCTATTAGGATATCTTCCCATAACATTTTCTAACTAGTTATTGCCACATAAATCTATTTCAATTTTCCGTATTAATATCTGGCCTCCATGCTGAAATCTGTTACCTAGAGTAGTTCAGATAAAAAATACCTCTGCAAATAATGACCACTTCATCCCTCCTTTCTAAAATGTATTTCTCATTCTTGTCCCTCTTTTATTCAGTGAGTACAACTTCTGAATAATGATGAATACAAAAGTTACAGAAATAATCCTTTTCTTGTTCCTGACTTTAATAGGAATATCTCTGGTGTTTCACCATTTATTAGATTCATTTATCTCATAAATGTTTATTGAGCACCTATCATGTGTTGTCATTTTGTTAGGGCCTGGTTATACTGTGGTGAGATAATTTCACACCCTTTTTGAGATTACATTAAAAGTCTAGTGGAGAGAGAAAAATCTTTAAAGGTTATAAAGATATGGTCTCATAATTACAATTTGTGATAAGGGTTATGAATGGAAAAAAGGGGGAAAAAAAGCAAGCCCTAGTTTAGATTAGAGGGTCAAGTAATTGCTCTCTGAAAAAGTGACATTTAAGTTAAACACAAAAATGAAGTGACAGTTATAGAAAAATCAGGTTAAGGTGCCACAGTAGGGTTGAGTAAGAGGAGCTGGGGTTTAATTAATGGAAGAACATTAAATGAGATTACAGATTGAGATTACTTTGTACAGGGGAAGGCATATAAGAGCATATACTGAGTGCTTAATAAATGTTAACACTACATATAATTTTAGATGATAATTTGAATCCTTTCTTAGAAAGTAAAATTTTAGACTTTTTACTAAGAAGAGTTTTTAAAAATAGGAACAATTTAGAATATTATTAATAGGTCTTACAGTCATATCTTGAGAGATGATAGATCATGTGGTTTTTCTTCTTTTACCTGTGAGTATGATAAGTTATGTGAACTATCCTTTCATTTCAAGAATAAATCTCACTGGGCCATGATGTGTTTATAAATATAATTTTTCATTTAATTGGCCTATAACTTATTAGAGATTTTGTACATATATTAACAAATAGGCTTTTAAGAGAGTTTTCTGGTCATTATTTGTTTGGGCTCATTTGATGTAAGTAACTGTCAAACATATCATCACCAAAGTTTTTCTAACTTCATAAAATCAATTGGAATTTTTTTGTTTTTCTTTTTAATGTTTAAAAACAGCTTCACCAGCATAGGCATTTCTAAATAACATTCCTGCAAAAACATTTGACCTTTTGTGATCTTGAGGAACACGTTTGACAGTTTTATCAACTATTTCTGGTTATGTGTCTACTAATGTTTTATGTCTCTTTTTGAGTCAGTTTTGGTAATTCATGTTATCCTCATTTGGATGACCAGTAGTTATCCACTGGACTGTTTACAACTGATTTCTAGCTGGTCTGCCTCAATTCCAGTTCATTCTTTCATTGTATAGTCAGTGTGACCTCTCGAAATTGTTATTCTAATTAATTTCCTTCTCCTCTGAAAACCCTTCAACAACTCTCTATTCCTCTCAAGATAAAATACAAACTCCTTACTCAAGATATGAGTCATGAGTCTCTGCATTATTTCCAAAATGACACCAATGATCTTTCTCTTCTTTCATTTCAATTCCCAGAATTTTCCAGGCTCACCCTTTCCCTGGGCATCTGCCTGTGTTATTCCCACTAGCTGAAATTCCCTTTTCCTTCTGCTTCCTGAATGCTGGAAAATACTCTATGTCCTTCAGGTTTCTGCTCAGATGTAACTTTCTCCAGGAAGCCTTCCTTAACTCCCAAGACTATATAATGTGTCCCTCCTATGGGGGACCTGAACATACAGAAGGACAATAAGAGAGTGTTTGGTCACCTATGTCTGTCTCACACAAGAGACTATACAAGCAAATTGAGAGGAGAAACGTTGTTATTCATCTTTGTATTTTCAATGTCTGGAATAAGGGCTGGCACTTAGAAAATACTCAATAAATATTCATTGAGTGTTGAATGAATGACAGGTGTGAATGACTTCTTATTACACTGAAATTTTTAACAACTCACATTTCTTTAGCTTTTCCAAAATATTCTAGTTAGTTATCAGAAAAATAACAATTTTTCCCATTCACATATCATTAGTATGTGTATATAGTTTATTTAATTTATATTTACATTTAATATATTTAATTTAATTATATAATTATAAAAACAAGAGCAACTGGCATAAAGAAGCTTACGATTAAAACCTGGACTCTTGCAATGCACATAGCTGAACCCAAGAGAGCAGAAATAATTTCCTAGGTATGAGCACAGAGATGAGCAACATTTGTTCCTCTGTCAGTTGCATAAGTGGAAGTCTCTTAGGGTTTCTACTAGGTACAGAGAGAGCTCACAATTTAGAAAGTTGTTGAAGTGTATTTGTAAGTTTCATGAGTTGGATTCAAAAACTTATTTTGTCATGCAAGCTACAAAATGGTTAAGGCTCACAAGATTGGGCAGAATGTCCCCATTGACACGGAAGTTGAACTAATACTACATTATTATGGCCTGATTTTTAGATCCAAGGAGCTGGAGACTACGCTACAGAAGGGAGGAAAGGAAATCATATAAAGAGGACTTTTCTTTTTGTTGGTCCTGGAAACACTCTGGGGAAAATTCCATAGTACATAAAGGAAATTTTTATTTGTGAGCCCAGATGCTTCTGTACATTTCTCCTATCTCCTACTTAATCTCTGCTTTGGGTATTCCAAAATATTCTGTTTTCTAAAAACTTTTGGAAGGTCCTGATATTTAGAATTGATTTCTTTTTTCTCCTTTTTGTTTCTTATTAGCAAAGCAACACTTAACCATTCCACTGATATATGTCAAAAATAAATATTTATACCTAAGCTGGGTATAAGTGTAAAACTTCTGTTTTGGAAAATATTTGGCCTACACACTTTGGGATGTACCTTTGAATCATTCATTCTATTGCTGCTACTAGGGTCATGTACATTTTATTTGGAGGACTTAGCCAAGTCACCTGCCAAAGGAATAAAGAAACCCAGCTGGAGCTGATTTACATGGTTTTGTTAATACCTTTTTGTCCATTTTTCTCTGCAGTATTAATTTATTAGAAATGCCCAGTCAGTGTCTCCATTCTCACACATTGCTCTAAGATAATTTATCTCCCATTAAATGTCTGCTGAAAAACTTAACCCTGGAATGCAGATATCTTCTGGGGAACTCTCCACTGGCCAGTTACAGGATCTGAGGTGGAAACCTCATCCCTCTTGGGGTATTTCTCTCTACCCCTCTGTCTCCCTGTCTCCCCTAGAAATTGGCAGTTAGCATGCTGAGTCAGTTTGTTGTGCATACTGCACTGGACAATTACCTAGAGCCGGACTTTAAGTTGGTGCCAAGGCCAATAAAAGGTACATTTATGGAAGAGGCAGAGTGGCTGCCTGATGACTTTTAGATCTACCCAAATCCAGGTAAACTGCAAGCACCTTATTTCCTTGTGATTCTCTAATATCTTTTCAATAAACTTGCTAATCTTTGTAGTCTAAGTGGGTGTATGTATCTTGCAACCAAATGATTCCTGGCTCATTCTCTGTACCATATTGAGAATTTGAAAACAAGTAAACTTTCAGATGGAAAATGTGACTCATTGAAGAGACAGGGTGAAGCGCAAGGAAAACATCGCCCCCTCTGCCCCCACTCATGCCTTTGATATCTTTTTCCTTATAAATTGTAATGCCCAAGCTCAATACTGGCAGATATCAAAGTCAGGAGTTTGCCTTTGATGCTCACATTCTTTCCTTTAATCCATTCTCTAGCTTATAGAGGTACAACCTTCTCTTTTTGGTACCGAGGGACCCATGCTTTCATCATTCTCCGTCTTACCACCAATTTCAGAAAAGTATCGGATACATATACTTACACAAAGGGAAAAATAATTTTAAAGCTATCTCCCTCTCATTATCCGTGCAAAGGCATCAGAAAATTTCCCTTTTAACGGTATTCCAAATGTTAAGACACAAAATAAATCTCGAATTGGGAAATTCCAGCTGGAAATAGGACTTGTATTTCAGGGGCAACCTGAACATGTTTGAAATCACAGCTGAGATGGTTGTCTCCTATGTTTCCTCCGTGGTAAGGCTTGCTCTGATTTGCGTTTGTCTGTGACAGTGTGTGGAATGTGAATATTTGAGAAGAGACCACCCTGCCTGTTTGGATTAGTGTCTGTATCTATTTTAACAAGTATGGTGCCTGGGAGTTCAGTTATTATGAGTTCAACTCGAGTTTGGGGTTCTGCATACATTTCAAGGGTAAAGGGCAAAGTACTTGGAGTCTTTTCTCTATGCTTCATAAGACTCTTTGAAATATAATATTTTCTCGTTAAGTGGACGTGTCTTCAAAATGAGCCAGCTAGTTGACAGATAGCTTGCATATGCTTATGGATAAGTACATTCATAACATACAACTATTCAAAAATGCCAGGATTGTTTTCTCAAAATTCAATTTTGCATAGTTCTGGTAATTAACTCACTGTCAGACTCTGCATAAATTTGAATTGCTTCAGTCTGCAATTTCCAAGCTCTAAGAAGCTTGAATGGAAATCAAACAAAAACTCTCAACCTCACTAATGCCAATGACAATATAAAACCAACTCTAAATTTTTTCCATCATGTAATCAATAAAATCATATGAATTTGTAAACAGTCTTGTCAAATCTCTGGACGTATATGTCCTCAGACCTGAGGTAGCCTGCAAGGTCACAGAAAAAGTCTGAGGAAATTGGTTCTCTGTTAAACTCATCCAGACTCAACTTAAACCTGATGTGCTTAGATTCGTTTACTTTAAGGTATCATATCACAATTTCCTGCTACTGAATAATGATGCTGAAGAAGTTTTATTAGAGTCTTTATTTGGGAGAGAGTGCATAGCCGAATCACAGAAACCCAAGTGGGATAATTAGAGATGTGGACTTTTATTTCAAGCCAGATTCTTGACTCATGATAGAATCATACATTTTATTCCTAAATCTTTCCACGTGAAAAGCAGGATAATACATTAGCTGTGTCTACAGCTCTCCAAGGAATTTCAATGCTGGGTGCTCTGATGAGTGCAGATCTCAACCCAAAGTTAGGGACCTTGTTTTTATCCTTAATGCTGCTTGGTTTGTTATGGCTGCTGAAACAAAAGGCCATAGACCGAGTGGCTTATAAACAACAGAAATATACTCGTAGTTCTGAGAAGGCCAAGATCAGGGGGACAGCAGACTCAGCGTCTGGTAAGGACCTGCTTGCTGGTTCGTAGATGGCCATGTTTTCGGTGTCCACATGTGGCAGAAGGGCTGAGGGATCCCTCTGGGGCCTCTTTTATAGGGCATTTATCTCATTCACGACAACTCTGTTTTGTGTTGTTTTGTTTTGTTTACGATTTTATTTATTTATTTGACAGAGAGAGAGAGACAGCGAGAGAGGGAACGCAAGCAGGGGGAGTGGGAGAGGGAGAAGCGGGCTGGAGCCCATTGCGGGACTCAATCCCAGGGCCCCGGGATCATAACCTGAGCCAAAGGCAGACGCTTAATGACGGAGCCACCCCGGTGCCCCATGACAGCTCTCCTCTTATGACCTAATCACCTTCCAAAGGCCCCAACACCCTCGCATTGATCATTAAGTTTCAACACACGAATTTGGGGGAAACATTCCCCCAATGTATGGCAACTACTATTAAATTTTCTAACGTGAGACCATTAACCCATTCATTTATCCCACTAATCTTTTTGGAGTTTCTATTCCATAACAGGCTCTATGCTAGGGGAAGGAATTCAGAGATAAATAAGTTATAGTCTAAAGAGTTTACAGTTGCCAAATCATGTGGAATTACAGAAATAGGAATATGCGAACATATTATGTGAACCCCAAGGAGTGGCACTTCACCCATTTTAGTGTGAGTGGGGGGTCATGGGATGGGAGGGGAGGAAAAGGGAAGATGAACTGAGGAGGTAGTGATGCTTGGCTTGAATCTTCAAGCACATCTAGGTGGGAACCAGATCGAGAAGTCTGTGTGAGCAGAGGAACCCATAAAATAAATAGCAGAGAACAAGCTCTGGTGTGCCAGATTTAAGGGTGAGGCAGGCATGCTGAGGCGTTGGTCAGGCTGGAGAGAGAGGGGCCCGATAATGGAGGACTACAGGTGCCACCAAGGCCCATAACATTCCTAATCCAAGTATCTTTCACCAGGTTATGGGAAGATATACCACTTCCGAATTATCTTTCTAGCACCCAGACACAGCACAGGGCTACCACTGAGGAAATGCGTCATGAGGATTACCTGATATGATTCTGTACCTCCGGCTCTTTATATTTATTTATTTATTTTTGTTTTCTAAACAAGAGGCATTTTTACTTTTCAGATGATATTACAGGTTTTAATTAATCAGGTAAAATTGGCTGAAAAATTTGAGTAGATAGAATAATGTCAAACACAGCCTCATCCGTTTGTTCATGTCTTACAGAGTACAAAGTAGCTAGGGCAACACAAATTGATAAACAAACATGAGCACCCCCGCCATTTGAGCAGTGTCTAGGTGCTAGGCCTTGCGCTGCCACTTGGCGTGTGAATTATTTAATATATACCACAAGTTCATCAAGTGCGTTCTACTCTCCTGACTTTACACATGGGACAGTGGGTGTCGGACATGTGACATGAGTTGCCCATATTCAGTTAACACGTACGGAGGCAGGCTTTGCACCTCAGTCTGCTGGCTTCAGACCCCTAGTTTACCACAGCTCTTCCAACACTAGGTATACAAATACACAGGACAGAACCTCTATTTAGATTAATGCAAAAAGTCTACACACAAAAAAAGGTAGACTTTTTTTTTTTTTTCCTCCTGCCTGTGCCGATATTTGCGTTTAGATTACTAAATACTTTCAGGAGATGTTTGACCAAAAAGTTTAATGAACACGGTGTTTTATATCACTTTAATAGATTAGGACCTTCTGATTCGGGATTGATGAAAAAAAAACTTCAATATATCAGTCCAAAATCTTTTGAAAATACCTCTTGACTGAAACGGCTTTAAATTGAGTTGAGAGAGGGGAACTTTGTTTTTCCTCCTGTAGTCCTTGGAAGCCTTCTACTCTCTTTGTGGTTAGACGTGCCCTTGGCATTTTTTTCCTTCCAGGGAGACTGTCTGAATGGCGACATTCAGGTTGTCAGAACTTCCTCCCTGCTTGGGACTGTAAAGTGAGGGCTTAGAATGCACAGTTTGTTACTGGGCTCAAGTGATACAGCAACACACCCAATGCCCATTCGAAACAGAAATGAGTGGAAGAATAAATGCAGGATATCCTATCAAGACAGGAAAATAATGGTCGCCAGACAAGGTTGATGTTTGGGGGGGAGATGTACGTAGGATAATTGTATTCACACCTTGTGTCTGTGTTTTGTTTTTGCTAAGAAAGATAGAAGCATCCTAACCTCTTTGCGTGGGGCTCAGTATATTTCCACTTTGAAATAATTCTCCGATTACAATGTTTGAATAGAGGGAGTAAAGAAAAACTTTATTTTTTTAACCTGCCAGTTAAAAATTTTCTCTTTAGTGATTTTCCCCAGTATGTTAGCTAAAGAATGATGTAGTATTCCTATTTGCCTACCCCTAAGCTTTTCTAACTTTTCCAGTCTTTCTTTTCTCTTTGTCTTTTTGCCTACTTGGACTTCTCAACATACTTCTGCTGAGAAATGAACGCCAAGTTGCAGAGCCTCGGTGGGAAGCCCCCACTCCATACAGGACTCATTGGAAGACGGAGAATGTGATTGGTTTGTTTTGTGTCACTTTGATTGGGACACTGGGTAAGGGGGGGTTGGGGAGGAGAGAAGACTAAACATTATTTCTGGGTGTGACTGTGAAGGTGTTTCCAGAGAAATTAGCATTAGAATTGGTGGACTGAATGAAGCCCTTTGCCCTCCCCAATTTGAGTGGGCTTCATCTAATCTGTTGAGGGCCTGAATTGATCAAAAATATGGAGGGAGTATTTATTCTCCCTGCCTGACTGTATGAGCTGAGCCTTCAGTCTTCTCCTGTCCTTGGACTGGGACTTAAACCATTGCCATCCCTGACTCTCAGGCCTTTGAACTGGGATTGGAATTTACATCACTGGCTTTCTCGGGTTTTCATTTTACAGATGAGATTGTGGGACTTAGCTTCCATAATTGAATGAGCCAATGCCTTGCAATAAATGTCATTATATGTATATCTATCCTATTGGCCCTGTTTCCCTGGAGAACCCTGAGTAATACAGAGCACACGTGCATCTTTATAGATTTCTCAAGAAAATCTTTTCTCTTTTTGGCAATATTTGGGTTTGAGTCTTTTGGACACAGGTCCAAGATGGCACACAATTTGACAGGCCCCTACACTCTTGAAGGCTTTAGAAACAGCCTTTTCCTCCTTCAAAAGTTCAGACATGACTATAAAGTAAACCAATTCTATTGCCACCTCGACTTCCTTTCTTCCTTCATCTTACGTTTCTTCAAAATGTCCCCACTCTGAAAACCTTCTGCGACTCTAAACCTTTCTTTCTCCATTATCGTTATCAGATGCAGCATGGCTAGTAATCTCATTTTCTCAAGTTCAAGAGAAGTTCATTTGTAAAATAATTTAAAATACGTTATTGGTAGCTGATAACAATATATTAAAATTGCTTAATCTTCCTAAGGAGTGAGTGAGATGAAATTTTGACACCCTCTCACAAGTGAAAGAGGAAGACCTTCTAAGAAGAAACAGCCATTTTGCACCATAAACAATTATGTCCTTGCTTCAGGAGATGGCCTTCTCTGGACTGTCATGGATTCAGTCCTGCCACTTAAATACCTCAGGCCTCAAATGATTTCTCCCTATCTCTCCTTTTTTTTTTTTTTTAAGATTTTATTTATTGATTTGTCAGAGAGAGAGGGAGACAACACAAGCAGGGGGAGTGGCAGGCAGAGGGAGAAGCAGGTTCCTCGCTGAGCAAAGAGCCCAGTGTGGGATTCAGTCCCAGGACCCTAGAATCAAGACCTGAGCTGAAGGCAGACGCTTAACCGACTGAGCCACCCAGGTGCCCCTCCCTATCTCTCTCCTTTAAGAGAAAAGTATTTATCAACTTTTCACGTTGGTGAAAAGCATTCATCAACATGTTTCTTCACTGGAGTTTTGTACTTTTTAAGAAAGATCACATCAATTTTAAAGAATCTATTATCAGATAGCCTCTATTAATGTTCCATAATTTTTTTTTTACAAACACTGAACATTTCAATCAAAAGTATAACCCCTAAGGTAACTGTAGAGGAATATGTTGCTTTACATTAAAGAAAGAATGAGGGATTCAGATTGAAATATGGTATTTTATCCATAACACATAAGATCCCAGCATTAACTTTTCGTCCAAGTGGCCCTTGTCCAATATGTGTGTTTATATTGGCATCTCTTTTTGAATTTTTTAATAAACAATTGACTTCTCACCATCACTTTTCTCTTAACATCTTCTAAAAGAGCTATGAGACATATTAACATTGCTTATAATACATATAAAAAGCATTCTTTTTCCTGTAATTTGGTAAGAGCATTAGATTTACAAAAAATCTTATAATTTCAGGAACATAAACTATACATATGTTATAAGGTAAAAGCTACACCAAACATTCAAATACTTGCATTTCCTCTCTTGAAAGAGGATACATTTTAAGAAATATTGTTAGACTGCCTTAAGTATCATGGCCCCATAGATTTAAATTTATTCAACAAGCTACTCAGTTTCCACTTTGTTTTTTTTTTTTTTTTTTGGTTCTGGGTGTGTCACTAAAAAGGATAGTTTAGTACTTACCAGTAATGGGAATGCCAAAAGCTTGGTCACACAATTTCAGGGTTTCTGGTAGCACTTTCAAGTGATAGCACAGTCATGCATGAAATCATTCAGGGCACAGAAATTGAGAAACTAATTTATGTGCCACAGCAGCAATTTACTATGCACCAAATAAGGATCAGACCAGGTTAGACACATTGTTGTCTCTAGTCTTCACAACAATCCTGAAGGGTAGGAATTCTTGCTGTGATTTTACAGAGGAAGGAAAAACAGAGAATTAAAGCAACTGACTTAAGGATACAGAGTTCCCAAGTTTCAGAGCAGTGATTTCGAGCTTAGTCTGCTGGCTCCCAAACCCATGTTCTTGCCACTAAGCCAACCTGCCTCCTTATGAGTAAGAAAAATGTGCCTGATACAGTTTTTGATTCTTCCAAAAACGGGATCTGCTTTAATTTTTATATGACATAATTTCTGGAATAAATTAAAAAATAATGGTATCTGGGATAATGTTCCAGAATCCCAGCAAAACATTTTTAAGTCTTTTCTTGGTGAAAGTAGTTCTCATATAGTATATAAAGATTTATACAAAAGGCATCAAATAGTACATATTGTTTTACAACTTCACTTTTTTTGTTTAAAATTGCTTTTGAGATTTGCCATGTTGATATCAGTAGCCCTGGTTTTTTCCTCCAACTTTTGTACCTATAGCTAAATTATTTTTCAGAATCACTGTACCAGATTACACTCCCAGCAGCAATGTATGGGTAATCCCATTTTCAACACCTTTGCTGTGGCAGACACTACTAGTTTTCTATCCAATACCCATTCACCATTCTTTTCTAACTAACAGAAGCCTAATCTTTTTCAGTGGTAACATGTCTGGTTTCCAAAAGTACATTTCCCAGCCTACTTCGGCGATAGAGGTGACTATGTGATATAGTTCTGGCCAGTAAGATATAACCAGAATCTGGTGGGTGTTTCTAAAACATTTTTCATCTGTCATATAGGTCCTCGTCCTTTTTTTTTTTTTTTTTTTTTTCCCTGTTTGGCAACTCTCCCTCTGCCCCCAGCTCAGTGTGAAGGAAGCTCTATTCTGGGTTTGTGTAGCCAAGAAGATGTAGGCTCCCTCTTCCCCCAGCTTGTAGTCTATGATTACATTTCCTCTCAGTGAGGGACAGGTTACTGGTATTTCTCATCCTCCCCAGTTCTGTGTTGGAGAAACTTTATTCAGGCAATGTAAAACAAAAAGAACAGGGGATATAGCATTTATAGGAATCATATTTCTATATCCCACTGGAACTAAGTAGTATAAATCTGAGGTATATTCTGATAAATTAAGATTTATATTGTGTCTTAGAACAACCACTAGAAAAGTAACTCAAAATATAATGAAAGAATAATTACAGAAATTAAAAGACATACCATTATAAAAAGTAATAATTAAAACAGTGTATGATTGGGTTTGTAACATGGCCATACTATGTATAACAATAAAAGCGTGAAAAGAGGGAAATAGTACTATAAAAGAGTAAATTTATATATCTCACTAGAACTGTTAGTATACATCTGACATAGATTCTGTTGTTAGTGTGTCTACTGTAAGCCTAGAAAGCCACCAATAAAATAACTTAAAAATATGGTGAAATAAAAAATAAATTAAAATGATCCATCAAAATTATTAATGAAATATTAGTAAAATTAATGAAAAAATAAGGAACAGAAGAACAAAAAGAAAGACATGAAACATATATAAAACAAAAAGTAAAGTAGCAAATGTAAATTCAAACATCAATACTAACATTAAGTGTGAAAGGATTAAACAATCCAATCAAAGTTTAAAATTGTGAGGCTGGATTTTTTTTAAGTTTTTAAAAAATTTTTAATTTAAATCCTAGTTAACACACAGTGCAATATTGGTCTTAGGAGTAGAAATCGGTGATTCATCACTTATATATGACACCCAGTGCTCATATAACAAGTGCCCTGTGAGGCTGGATTTTAAAAGAAAGATCCAATTATGTGTTGTCTACAAGAGGCACATTTTAGATTTAAAGATTTAATAATAGCTTGAAAGTAAAAGTTTGAAAAAATACTGTACAAACAATGACAATAAGAGAGCTGGAGTAGCCATGCTGTTATATATATAACAGCCGTGCTGTTATAAGTCTGCAAACAGACTTATACACACACACACACACAAATGTTATTAGAGATAAAAGAAAGCCATTTTATAATGGTAAAATTATCAATCTGTTAGGTATTGTATAATAATTATAACATTTAAAACATATATGTACCTAAAAACAGTATCCCACAACACATGACATAAAATCTGATAGAATTAAAGAGAGAAATAGAATATTGTACAATAATAGTTTGAGACTTCTGATAATGGATAGAATAGGCAGAAGATGAACAAAGATATAGAAGACTTAACACTATAAATCAACTAGAGCTAATAGAAGCCTCTGGAAACAGCAGAATAAATATTCTTCTCAAACACACATGAAAATTTCCCAGGAGAGATCATAGACTTGGTCACAAAATGAGACTCAATACATTTAAAAGGATTGCAATCATATAAAGTATGTCTCCAACCAAAATGGAATAAAATTAGAAACCAATCATAGAAGGCAATTTGGAAAATTTACAGTTGTGTTGAAGTTAAACAATACACTCCTAAATAACCAATGGGTCAAAGAAGAAATCACAAGAGACATTAGAAAATACTATAAAATGAGTGAAAATGAAAAGACAAACCTTTGGGATGTAGCTAAAGCAGTGTTTAGAGAGAAATTTGTAACTATAAATGCCTGTATTAAAAAAGAAAGATCTCAAATCAGTGATCAAACTTCTACTTTAAGACATTGGAAAAGAAGAGCAAACTAAACCTAATGCCAGCCAAAGTAGAGAAATAATAAATATTAGAGCAGAAATTAAAGAATTAAAATACAGTAGGAAAATACCAGTGAAACAAAAAATTGTCCATTTTGCTGATCCTTTCAAAGAACCAAACCGAGACTGGTAGACTGACCAAGAAACAAAGAGAGAAGATTAAAATTACTAAAATCAAGAATGAAAGAGGGTACATCCCTACTGACTTTACAGAAATAAAATGGATTATAAAGGAATATTGTAAAGGACTGTATGTCAATAAATTAGACAACTTAGATGAAATGGAAAAATTCCTAGAAAGACACAAACTAAGAATATGACTCAAGAAGAAATAGAAAAATACTTATAACAAGGAGATTGGACTAGTAATTTTAAAACTTCCCACAAAGAAAAGCACAGGCTGGGATGGCTTTTATTGGTGAGTTCCACTAAATATTTAAAGAAGCAATACCTATTCTTCATAAACTTTTCCAAAAAATAGAAGAGGAGGGAATATTTTCCAACTCCTTCGACATGACCACAATTTTTGTGATATATCTGATAAGGGATTTTTATTCAGAATATATTTTAAAAACCCTTACAATTTAATAATAAAGATATAAATAACCCAAATAAAAAATGAGAAAATGATCTGAATTGGCATTTCTCCCAAGAAGATATACAAATGGCCCATTAGTGCATGAACAGGCATTCAACATCATTAGCCTTTATGCAAATCAAAATCTCAGCAAGATACCACCTTACATCCACTATGATGACTAAAATTTAAAAAAAAAACAGTTAAAAAGTGGTAGCAAGGGTGTTGAGAAATTGGAACTCTCATATATCTACGTTGCTGGTCGAAATGTACAATGGTACAGCTGCTTTGGAAAACAGTCTAGAACCCTCTCAAGGGTTAAATATAAAGTTAACATGACCCAGCATTTTCATTCCTAGGTATATCCTCAAGAGAAATGAAAACATATGTCCACACAAAGTCTTGTACATGAATGTTCATAGAAGCATTATTCATAATAGCCAATTGATAAATTCATTCAGTTGTTGAATGGATAATGTGGTTTATCCACACAATGGAATATTATTTTCCAATAAAAATTACTGAAGTTACAACACAGATGAAAATTATGCTCAGTGAAGGAGGTTAGTCACAAAAGACCACATAGTGTATGATTCCACTTATATGAAACATCCAGAATTGGCAAATCTATGGAAACAGAAAACAGACAGGTAGTTGCCTGAGCCTGGGGGAGGCAGGAGAAAGTGGAATTGGGAGATTGACCACTAATGGTGCAGGAGTTTTAGGAGAAGAGTGGTGACATTTTCTGAAATTGTGATGATGGTGGCACAACTGTGGAATTTATTAAGAAGTGTTGAGTTGTATGTTTTAAATGGGTGAATTGCATGGTACATGGATTATATCTCGAAACTGTTTTAAAAATTCTTAGGAAAGCAAGTGCTAAAGCGTACATTACATTTTCAAAAATTGCATGACTTTTTTTCTGTTTAGCATACATTGCTAGAAATTCATCTCATGACTTGCATACTGGAGTAGAGTAGAAATGAGAAAAAACAAGGATCAAAAGAACCACATTTATGCTTCTTGGCTGGTGGTTTACATGATGAGTTGTGGAATGTTGATGGCTTCTTTCTCTTATAGATTATTCAGACACAGTGAAATGCTTATGATTCAGAGGATCTTAGAGATCATCTAGTGTAGCACTGCCCCCATCCCCACCTTTTAGGGTAGATATGGAAAAATATGAGGCCTTCCTAGATAAAGTGGCTTATCCAAACCCTGGTGATGTTTGAGCCTGAACTGTAATCCAGGTCTTTTGCTTCCTAGATTGGGATTTCTTTAGTTCAGATTATTAGTATAGTTGTGATACATCATATTTAACTCCTCATGATTTGTTTGTGCTTGGCTTCATCCATGTTCAAAATACATTATGTCTAAGAATCATAGCTTCACCCCTAGCAACAAGATTTGGTCTTCACTCCTTAATTTTCTTATGCAAGATTTCCTATTTGTCAATGAAACCACAGCATTCATTCACACACACTTTCATTTTATTTATAAAGCATTGTTGAGCCCATACTATCGACCAATTCCTGTGCCCTGAAATTGCTATCTTTGCATAGGACCACAAATATGAATAAAAGAGATACTTTGCATATAACCTGCACTACTAAGGTAAAAAAAATACACAATAGCAAATAATAAAAGTAGTAAAGTGATACGGGAACATAGAATAGGAAACAACTAACACTGTTTAAAAGTACGACTATGGAACTACCAGGTGAAAGAAGGCAGAAAATGTGTCCTAAGGAAAAGAAACAGCATGTCCTAAAGGACAGAATCATGTTAGAAATATAGCCAAAAAAGGCAGTATGGGGAGGAGAATGAGGAGTATGAGGAAGAATGAGGAAGTATGAAGAGGAGCTATCAGTTTTAACTTTGCAATTAAAATGTGACATACAGGGGCACCTGGGTGGCTCAGTGGGTTAGGCATCTGACTTGATTTCGGCTGAGGTCATGATCTCAGGATTCTGGGATCAAGCCCAGTGTTGGGCTCAGTGGGGAGTCTGCTTAAGATTCTCTCCCCCTCCCTTTGCCCCTCCTCCTGCTCTCTCTCTTTGCCCCTCTCTCAAAATAAATAAATAAATCTTAAAAAAAGAAAGTATAACATACAAATAGAAAAACGCATGTATCTAAAGGTAACCTTCGGTGAATATTCACAAAGAGAGCAGGCCTATGTAGCCAACAGACAGAACAAGAAACCGAATGTTATCAACAACCCAGAAATCCTCCTCCACCTCTCCAGATACTACCTCCCTGCAAAAGTAGCCACAATTGTATTAAAAGGCTTAAAAAGAGAACAAGACAATTAGTGTAGAAGATCAACCAAAATAGAAAGGGATTAATGGAGTAGAGAAAAAAAAATTAGCAAGCTATTGGAATAGTCTAGGTAGGAGATAAGAATTACAAGTGATTCCAATAGGGATGAAGAGAATAAAAGAAATCAGAAATTTAAGGACATGTTTCTCAAACCTGACTATACATCAGAATTATCTGGAAGCTTTAAACAGAGTATAAATCTAACACCCACTGAATCTCTGGGTTTGGGTACCAGGAATGAGCATTTTCAGAGCCCTCTTCATATGTTTTCTCATGTGCAAGCAAATTTAGGAACTGCTGACTTCAGAGACAGAACTCACAGGTTATGGAGATTAATTAACTGTAGGAAATGAGAAAGAGGGACAAGTCAATGGGACCATGGAATTTCTGTCTTGAGCAGCTGGGAGAATAAAAACAAGAAATTTGTTGAGTTTGGGGTGACTCTGGAGCATCAGAAGTAAATAGATGATAAGCTACTGAAATTATTACTGTTGAATTCAGAATAGATGGTGATAAAAATTTGGGAAATTTGAAATGCATATATATATGTATATATATGTGCTAGTTGATCCAATTTCATTAGAGTGGATGATGGGAAAGTGACTACACTTTATTTTAAACTAAGTGTCTATTCCTCTTTTCCAAATGGGGTGTTAGGTGACTTAGACTAGTTTAGTAAATATGAATTTTAATTTTTTTAAAGATTTTATTTATTTATTTATTTGACAGAGAGAGACACAGCGAGAGCAGGAACACAAGCAGGGGGAGTGGGAGAGGGAGAAGCAGGCTTCCCGCGGAGCAGGGTGCCCAATGCGGGGCTCGATCCCAGGACCCTGGGATCATGACCTGAGCCGAAGGCAGACGCTTAACGACTGAGCCACCCAGGTGCCCCTCTGTGACATCTTTGATTATAATCTGAATTGATTTCCTCCTGCTATAACTATTCCTAGTATTTTGAAATGAAGGGAGGGGCAATTGGAGAAAAATATCAATGTCACAACAATATTATACACACAGATACGTTTTAAATTGAACCATTGGTGACCCTGTATAATTAAGTGGTAGAATAAAACAGACAACAGGTGTAACTACTGCTCCTGCATGTGCTATGAATGGATAGTAACAATTCACTTTAAGGAAAAAATTTGAAGGTCAATTGCTTTCCTCAAAATACGAAAGAGACCAAATTCTTGGTCTCTTTGGTATGTGACTTGCAGGGTTCTTTCAAATTTGCAAATATGCTTTGTTTAACTGCTTAGAATTAAACTAACTGAAATGAATACAATCACAAGAAAAAATATTGCAGTCCACTTCCCAAATATTTTTTTTTAAAGTTGCGTTATTTGAAGAAGCTTGTAGGCCTAGTCCTAGAGCTCTGCATTTGTTGATTTATAACAAAAAAACTAAACATTGGAGAACCCAATCCTGACTCACATTTATTGCTAACCCAATAAAAACTCAAAAATAAGAAGACCTGCTCTACCAGATAATCAATCAGATAAGGTGGATCTGTGGTTTGTCCACTGAGAATGGATTCTCCAATTTATGATGTCCTCGGGTACTAAAGGGTGTGAAGGGCACCTGTCTTTGTTTTTTGTTTGTTTGTTTTTGTTTTTCACTCTTTCCCCCTCCCCTGATATTTACTGAGAGGAAGAATAAATAAATGAAGGAATAATATATGAACTGAGTGGAAATAGCTAGGCTCTGACCAACCAGATATTAATCCTGCTCTCTTCTTGAGTCTGTTGAGTTCTGTTATTCTCAACTGTTGGAATTGAAACTGCTATCACTCTTCACCTTTTAGTGAGTTTTCTTCCAATATAGCATGATGTAATAGTTTGTGGTCAAAGGGTTTTCAATTAAGAATGATCACCTGAAATTACAATACAATGCCTATGAAAGTATAATTGGAATTTTTTTTCAAGATTTTTTTTAAACAAAAATTTGTGGTTCTGTTTTATTACTTGATAGAGATTTTCCATGTGTGTTAATGTGGATATGAAATGTGTGTTTAGTAATAATTTAAGCCCAGCTGTGTTACACATATTAGGATAAATGTCACCATTCCTAAACTACATTATCAATATCAATGTATTTCACTGGGCTCATTAATTCCCTCTGTCTTACTAATGAAAATAAAAAAACTCCAAGTAAAATGCATCATTTTCTGTCTCTCTTCTGCAGTTCTCTAGCACTCTGTGCCTACTTCTAGCCTGATGCTTATCCCCAGGGCCTCCTTGCTGCCTAACTTTATGGGGCATTTACACTGAGGCCTGTTGAATAACTGTGTGTTCAACTCTAGTGGGATTCATTCCCATAGGCTGCAATGCCAGTGCACCCCTGGAGTTGTACAACCTAGTGGCCCTGCTTATGTCATTAAACCATAACTATTAACCTAGGTATCTGTTTGCCACACTAGAGAGAAAGTGACTGGAGGACAAGAATCATGTCATATTCAATAATGCATCCCTGTCTCTAGCCAACTGCCTGGCAGATTGGTAGTGCTGATTAAGTGTTTATTGTGCAAGTGAATAGGCAAATACATTTGATTTGTGGAATAGTTCTCTAGGTAGTCGTCAAGTTGTAAGTGTAGCATGTGATTCAGATGTTCCAATTATCTTTTGTTGTTGGACTAACACTGAGTGGCTTAAAATAAGAATGATTTTATTATATCATGTGATTTGCCTGAGCTAGGAATTCAGGCAGGGTTCAGCTGGATGGCTTTTTAAATTTTGCATGGCAGCATCTGGGGCCAGGCATAGCGGGTCTGGTCTGAAGCATCCCAGAAAACTTCACTGATATGCCTGGCTCCTCCACCTAGCTGGTGGCCAGGATTGCTTTCTTTTTCCTCGTGGCTAGCTTGGGCTTCCTCACAGCAGGGTGGTCTCAGGGTAGCTGGCCTTCTTGCATGGAAGCTCAGGGCTTTAAAAGTGGGTGCTACAAAAGATCAGAGCAGAAGATCCAAGGCTCACTCTACTGCATTTTGTTGGTCAAGCAAGTAGCTAAGGCTGGCTGAGATTCCAAGGGAAGGGGATTAGACTTTGCCTCTCAGACTTCTCCTTGGAGGAAAAGCAAAGGATTTTTGACTGTCTTTAATGTGCCACGGATATTTGTATCCAACCTCTGTTTTTCAATAAAGAGGTTAAGTAAATTGATAAGTAAGTGATACTAATAAGGTTTATGTGTTTCATGACTTCGAGGAGGGGAACCTCTTCTACCCAATGTCCTAAATCATCTGCCGCTATAGCTGTGCATTTGTAGAGTTTAGAGTATAAATAAGGAAAGGAATCTTAGTAATTTTTGAGGTCATTTTCACCATTGTGAATTTTCTTTACAAGTTTCCTGAAAATTAACTTAAAAGTTTAAAATATGTTTTATGCATTCTGTTGAATAATGCTGGAGACAGCACATTTCATAAGTATTTTCATTAAAATTCAGGGGAAAATGTCAAAGTTAATCTCCCACTGTCTATATATAGTAGTTTTAAGGTGTACTGTTAGGAATATCTGACTTCTACATATTTCCTGGCTAAAAGTATTATGGCCAATACTTTATGGAGCTGTTTGTGCTCTTGTTAGTTCATTTGTCTCTGTTTGAAGGGTTCAAATATGACTTTCTGAGGTTAATCTTGCCCTGTGTATTTATTCCCCTAACTTACCATAAAATGGTTCTGTGGTGGTCTTCTACTCAGGGCCTTATACTTGTTTGTTTTCTTAGTCTTCAGGGGAGAATATCAATCCCACCCACAGCTCAGTTGCTAAAGCCTGAACTCACCTGGCAACAGAATACAGCTGTTTCCAGCTACTTGAAAGGAAATATATATATATATATATATATATATATAAAATCCCTTGCCACTGAATACCTTTAAAAGCCCAACTGAAAGAGATAATATTTGTGGAGGATGTTCTGGAAAACACCATCCTATCATCTAGAAATTCACCCCCCTTCCCCTTGGTTAAGTCAGACAAGTTAGAATTACCTGTGTTGGAATAAATTATATTGAATCTGATAGATCTGCCTACACAAGAGACAATTTTATAAACTCCCTGCAACAAAATAAGAATATTGATTACATTATACAAAGTTCTCACTACACACATCAAATGAAAAATTACTTTAGTTTCCTTATCAAGATTAGTTGTTTACTCCTAAGTGACTGTCTTGTTTTGGTTTTCTGGTCACTATGAATTGTATCATTGGTCAGATTTCTTTCTTCTGCTAGCTGATAGCAAGTTTACAGACAGTGAATTGACTCTACCAAGTGTAAGCGACTTGATGGCATTAGGTGATCTGCATTAGGGTAACTCCGGGTCTCACTAAACTCTTCTAACCTTATTTTCCCTTTGCCCACTTTTGTTAATTTTAAAACACATGGATTATCTTGCCGTGTTTTAAATGAATCCATGACTTGCTTTAAACCATTTTGAGAACAATAATGGGGTACAAATTAATAAAAATTAACTGGGTGATGAGCATTAAGGAGGGCACGTGATGTAATGAGCACTAGGTGTTATATGCAACCAATGAATCACTGATCTCTACCTCTGAAACTAATAATACACTATATGTCAATTAATTGAATTTAAGTAAAATAAAAATAAAACTTTAAGATAAATTTAAAATAAATTTTAAACAAATTTTAAAAAATTTAAATGAGCAGGTGCTGGAGACCTGCTGGTCTGTTTTTCACCTACACTGGGATAAGGTAGCTGCTTCTAGATTTGAATTTAAAGCCTCTGGTGGAATAGCATTATTATTTTTTTTTAATTATTGTAAACAGATATAGCTACACCTATGGAGGACCCATGGAAAGAGATACCTAATTCTATTGTGCAATTATATAATCACAGAGAGTTAGCAGGTTGGGGAGTAGGGAAGACACTTCATCCCATTCTCAGACCACAAACCTTACCATGCTACTGCTGGTTTAGCAGAGGGAGCATCTGATCTTGCTGCCTGGGCCTGGGGCAAGGGATTCCTGGCATCTGAGCCTGGCACCTCAGCCTGGCACAAGGATTTTAACTCCCACAAAAACAATGTTTTAACTTGTAGTTGTATATGGCAAAAATATTACTACCATTATATATGGTATATATACACATATAAATATCTCTTTTAGACACATAAGTATAACTTTTGAACTTATGTGAATATCTAATCATAATTTTGTAACATTATTTCTATGAAAAATGTACTCCAAGTTTTAGCCTTATTAGTAAATTTTCTGAGCAAAATGTATTTGTGAGCTGGGGACTTCCGTTGCTATATTTGTGCTTATAACGAACAAATTTTGGGAAGGTTAGAAAATGAATTTAGGCCACATCTTCATTTAACAGATAGAGTAAAGATAATTAATATTAAAAAGGGTGCTTTTTACAATCAGTAATTTTCCTCCTTGGTATTTTGCACGTGTGTTTCTTTACAAAACTATAAAATCTAAATTTTCATTTGTAAAGATTTGATTTTATTTTAGAGAAAGAGAGAGAGAGAGCACCCATGGTGGGGAAGGGTAGAGGGAGATGAGATTCTTAAGCAGACTCCACACTGAGCACGGAGCCCAGCGTGGGCTCAATCCTGGGACCCTGAGATCACAACGTGAACCGAAACCAAGAGTCAGACCCTTAACCGACTGTGCCATCCAGGTGCCCCTTCTAAATCTTTATTTGTAATTTTCTTTGTACAGTATACCAAATAAATATATAGTAACTGAATGAGAGGGGAATTGAAAAAAATATTTAAATATCACTTATTTAACAAATGTTCAACTAGAAACTACTGAATAGTGAAGTTAATACTGCATAAAATTACATTAGGGACTATATTTAAACAAGTAAAAAATAAGAAAACAAGAATGATTTTAAAAAATAAGATTCAAGGGAAAGGTAGAAATTTCCAGAGAAATGGCTCTTAGCTATGTCTATTTTGAATACAGAATGAAATCAAATTAACTTTTCTTCTTCATATGCTAACCCTATTTATCTTGTGACACCTTCTTTGCCACTCAAGGGATGAGAATGGGTGTTCAGAAAGGTCCATAATAGCCCCCCAAATGTAAGGTTCTGAAGAAAAGCAGCAGGGCATTGCAATGAGCTTCTGGATATATTTGAGGAAGGGGTGTGGGGGGGGGGTCGGAAAGGAGGAGGGAGGGAGCTGAACAAACACTTATCTATTAATCCTATCCTGGCAGGGCATTATTCCAAGAAATCCAGAGTGAGAGAAAAGGCAAAGTGAGAGAGAAAAGAAGGAGGGGAAAACAAAAACCAGGGGGTTCGTACCAGGCTGACCACAGCGTCACAAAAGGCACAGCTGACCGCTTTGTCTGATGGGACATCTGAGAGGCCATATGCTGCATCTCAAAACAAGCCATTGTAGGAGGACTAGGGGTAAACCATTTATCTGTTCGTTCTTTGCAGTGTCATATCTCTCACTGGTCAGCCCCATGGAGCATTGTCACCCCTGAAACTCAGCCTTGTGTTACTGGGCGGCTCTTGGCGGGTCCTGGTGACAGCTACATGGGAAGGGCTTCTCACTGGGTGGCAGCAGACATAACAAGGTCTTTGTGACTGTGGGGGATGCTGTGAGCCAACTCTAGGGTCTCTCTCAGGAGGAAGTGGTCAGGGCCGAGCTGATCTGGGGTGGTGCGTAAACTGAGGTCAGTACACACACTTCAGATAATCTCTATTCTTAAATTTTGCAAAGCCACCAACAATAATACCGACATTTGTTTTCTGCTTACTGTACTCCAGGTTTTGTTCTAAGCATTTGATTTACACAATCTCTTCTAATACTCAAACACATGTAAGAAAGGCACTATTGTTATTTCTATTTAATAGTTAAGTGAACTGAGGCA
This sequence comes from Callorhinus ursinus, assembly GCF_003265705.2. Taxonomy (NCBI): domain Eukaryota; kingdom Metazoa; phylum Chordata; class Mammalia; order Carnivora; family Otariidae; genus Callorhinus; species Callorhinus ursinus. Next base: position 10,802,654 of record NW_027397106.1, on the reverse strand, counting down.
AAGAGGGTCCAAGTAGAGTTGGGAGGAGCTGCCTAATAAATCTTGATCACAAAACATCTAAGTCTTACTCTGCCAAAGCTGGATAGAGCCAATTAAATCCACGAAATGAGGAATGTACTTTAATTTTATTACTTTCCAAACAGTTGACTTCAATAGTTTCAGATTTCATAACAACTTTATGGATAACAATTAATTTATGAGGACAAATTCCAGTTGAGTAGGTTTTTTTTTAAGTCTTTTTTTTTTTTTTAAGATTTTATTTATTTATTTGACAGAGAGAGAGAGACAGCAAGAGAGGGAACACAAGCAGGGGGAGTGGGAGAGGAAGAAGCAGGCTCCCGGCTGAGGAGGGAGCCCGATGCGGGGCTTGATCCCAGGACCATGGGATCATGACCTGAGCCGAAGGCAGACACTTAACAACTGAGCCACCCAGGCGCCCCCAGTTGAGTAGTTTTTTAAGAAGTGCTACAATCAGTGTCTTCTTGACCAGAGCCTTTTATATTTACTCCTCTCTTCAAATGTCTTCCCTTTGATGATTTCTTTGCAATGTAGTAGCTCCTTCAGAAGAAAGAAGGAAAAGAGAAGAAATTCAGTGGGCATTCGTGCATTATCAGGTCCACAAAAATGATTGGATGTAAAAAAGTGGTCTAAATAAAAACCTCAGGAAATCGGAAGTTTTTATTTAGTGACCATCTTCTATTGCCACAAATAATTTAGTGTTGATGGCATGAAAGAGTCCTTCAGTAGGATGAGCTTGCAAAACTGAATTGAAAGTTACTGCATTCTGATCATTCATTAGCAACTTTTCAAAGAATTGACTACTGTGGATAACTTAGCAGCCAACTGGAAAAAAAAATGCCATCAGCTGAGCTGATTATTTTACTGTCATTCAACTGATGAATAAAGTGGATGTGGGTTTGGTGTTATGATTAATAATAAGTCACTTGGTTATGTGTTATGTGCACAGAGAAAATTCCACATCTTGACCTTGAGAGAAAATAGTCTTGTAATTTGGGGGGTAGTCTTACTGTAATTATTACCATCTGGGCCTTTCACTGAATTTCCCCCCATTTCTAACACTGTTAGCAGCGATATCCTTCATTCTGTTATTGAGGATCCCTTGGAATAATAGTAACCTCACAGGAATGATTAATGACTCTTAATCAGAGAATGGGGGGCAGGATTCCAAGCACCAGTTCGAACACTAATATAATTAGCATATTCACTTTTCAGAAGCCACTTACTTTTGTGTTAGTTTGTGCTCTAGTGCTTTGACTGAAACTGTAAGTAATTATTTCACATCCCTTTATTTATTGTAGTGACCTCTAATGCTAAACATGCTTTTAATTTTGGGAGAAGACTGCCTGTTACGTGACTTCTTAGGGTCTATGCTTTTGATGTTGGATAGTTTGTCCTCAGTAATAGTCTAATTATCCCTCTGGAGGAGCTGTTTTGTTTTCAAAGGGGATTATTCATGGCTTAAATCGGATACCCCAAAGCTGCCAAGTAATAAAAGAGATGGTTAAGATTCTAAATCTTCTTGCCTAACTACTAACTAAAAGCCAGAAGTGTTGGTGTTATTTTGGTGACCACACTATTGCATTCTTCTTGCAAAACTGCATAATTGAAGGGGTGGGGTCTGGTTTGCATTCCATCTAAACTGACTTTTATAGCCCTTAGAAAGCTGGAAATCTGCTTCATGTTTAAGATCTCTTTCCACAAAAGGTTCATCCTTTTTTAACTTAAGTCATTGAAAAACATTGGATCTATAGGGTTTTTTCAAATGAAAGTGATGAATACCCTTAATATCTTTTTATGCAGAAGTATGTTCCAATATAATCCTCTATTGTTGATCTATCACTTTTTTCCCAGTCTTCATGTGCCAAATAATTTAGTTCCAACTCTCTTTCTTAATAAGCAACAAATAACATTTCATTGGTGATCAAATGCATGTCTAACATCTGTTTTGATGAGTTGGAAATTTCCCACCTTGTGGAAATTTCAGAGCATTTCTCCTCCCTACTTTGCACTTAGCCTGGAAGGAATTTCTTGATGCCTGGATGCAGTTTCTGTCCCTGCTCCCTTTCCCCCACCTGGAATTAACATAAAATGGGAACCAAAGCAAAATCAAACAATGAATCTCAAAGGAAGACCAGAAGTAAATATCTGAGCCAAAAACTCTGAGTCAGAGATAGCGCTAAAATAGTTACAGTTATGGAATAAGGAATTAAAGACAAATGGCAAATATGACAAAGTCCGCTAGACAGTCTGCCATAGCACCATGACTGAAAGTCCTGCCAGTTTCTAATTCTCTCCCCTAAACCATTCCATGTGGATATCTAGCTTGTTCTCGAAGGAGGCAGATTTTCATACCGGCCTTAATGAGTGTTTCTGAGCCTCCCTTATCTCCCTGTTCTGTCCAAACTCAGAGCCCACTACCACCACTGCACTTTAGTTACTCTTCTTTTTCTCTAGGTGAAATAAACAGTAATCGCCATTTATGATAGAATAGCTCTTTACGGTGTAGGGTGGTGACTTAATTATCTCTGAAATACTTTGCAGTCAGGGTCTACTAACTTTCAAATATAATATTGCTGGGCCATATGTGCTGGGTCTCTGTACAGCCAGCATAACTGTCGTCGTGGAGCAAATTATAATGTAAAATTAATGTGACTTCCAATCTTAGTCAAATACAGATAAAAATCCCTCAGGCTTTAGGCCACCTTCCCCATTAGCAATAGCTTTTCATTTTTCCCTTTATTCTTAAAATGTAGGAGAATTCTTTCTTGTAGTTGTATTTCAAATGGCTCAGATATCCCTGCCCAGAGGAATACTCTAGACTTATTTTCATTCCAAATTCCGCCTCTTTAGTGCCCATTTGCTTCATTTTTGTGTCGTTTTAGCTCATTTTTCATTGCCTTTTCCCCCTAAAACTATTTTTAAAAACTTGAATTTTATGTCCTTTAATTTTCTTAATGTCTTATTAAGGTCTAAACTGACTATAATCTCTTTCATGCCACTATGCAGTGAATACTCCCTGAATCCTAAAAACAAAATAATTTTCCACTTCTAAACCCATATTTCATTCAAATTTTGGAAATTAAAAAAAAATTTTTATTATGTTAATCACCATACATTACATCATTAGTTTTTGATGTAGTGTTCCATGATTCATTTTTTTCTTATAACACCCAGTGCTCCATGCAGTACGTGCCCTCTTTAATACCCATCACCGGGCTAACCGATCCCCTCTTCCCCCTCCCCTCTAAACCCTGTTTGTTTCTCAGAGTCCATCGTCTCTCATGGTTCATCTCCCCCTCCGATTCCCCCCCTTCATTTTTCCCTTCCTTCTCCTGACGTCCTCCGTGCTATTCCTCATGTTCCACAAATAAGTGAAACCATATGATAATTGACTTTCTCTGCTTGACTTATTTCACTGAGCATAATCTCCTCCAGTCCCCTCCATGTTGATGTAAACGTTGGGTATTCATCCTTTCTGATGGCTGAGTAATATTCCATTGTATATATGGACCACATCTTCTTTATCCATTCATCTGTTGAAGGGCATCTCAGCTCTTTCCACAGTGTGGCTATTGCGGACATTGCTGCTATGAACACTGGGGTGCATATGGCCCTTCTTTTCACTACATCTGTGTCTTTGGGGTAAAATACCCAGTAGTGCAATTGCTGGGTCAGAGGGTAGCTCTATTTTTAATTTTCTGAGGCACCTCCACGCTGTTTTCCAAAGTGGCTGTACCAACTTGCTTTCCCACCAACAGTGTAAGAGGGTTCCCCTTTCTCCACAACCTCTCCAACATTTGTTGTTTCTTGCCTTGTCAGTTTTTGCCATTCTAACTGGTTAAGGTGGTATCTCAATGTGGTTTTGATTTGAGTTTCCCTGATGGCTAATGATGATGAACATTTTCTCATGTGTCTGTTAGCCACTTGTATGTCTTCTTTTGAGAAGTGTCTGTTCATGTCTTCTGCCCATTTTTTGACTTGATTATTTGTTTTTGGGTGTTGAGTTTGAGAAGCTCTTTATAGATCTTAGATATCAGCCCTTTATCTGTAGTATCATTTGCAAATATCTTCTCCCATTCTGTGGGTTGCCTCTTTGTTTTGTTGACTGTTTCTTTGCTGTGCAGAAGCTTTTTATCTTGATGAAGTCCCAAAAGTTCATTTTCGTTTTTGTTTCCCTTGCCTTTAGAGATGTATCTTGAAAGAAGTTGCTGTGGCCAATGTCGAGGAGGTTACCATCTATGTTCTCCTCTAGGATTTTGATGGATTCCTTACCTTCTGTTAATAAGTAGATAATTATCAATTCTTCACCACAAAAACAAATAGGAAATTTTGTCTACATTAAAAAAAATCTATATAATGTAATTTTTCTTTTAGTCTTACAAGTTATAGTGAAATTAACCTGTTCCCACCCAATTAATTGCCTCATACTGGAAAATGTCACACATCAGGCATCTGACTTTTAGGAAGTGGCCACTGCCCAACTTCCATGGCCAAGAGTGAGTGTGGCTTTAAGAACATTTGGCAGAGCCTTGAAGGAATGAACAGGACAGACATAAATGCTTGTCTCCTAGGAGTTAACTCAAGGTCCACATGTCCTATCACCTGCCCATAGTATGAAGGTACTTTGTGAATAATAAAATTATTTAAGTGTAAATTCTTCTCCTTTTCTCTTTGGGTAATCTTTTATAATGATAATTATAATCGCTATTGTTAATCTGTTAACACTTTGATGTAACAGAAGAGGTTTTGGAGCCAAACAGGCTTGGGTTTGAACTCCAATTCCACCATTGTGTGGTTTTGGACAAGTGAATTGGCTTCTGTAAGTCCTAGTGGCCTTATCTGTGGAACAGCAGATAAGAAAACCTACTTATTGTGAGGATATAGTTATATATTTAAAGTACTATTCTGTCTGACACATAACATTTCAAAGTTCTTTTATAAAAATTATCAATACCTCATCTACCTCAAAAAAGGGTTTTAAGACATAAAAGTGATTTAGCAATATCAAATCAGAGTTTGAGCATGACAAGAACCTTGAAACCACTGATTATAAAGATTTCTCCAGTTTTATGAACAACAGGAATTACCTTTGAGGTCTTCAGGACCTTCGGATTACCAGGAGGAAAAGATATCTGAGGTATTTCTGTAAGCCCAGAAAACTGTAGAAGGTAGCTCTCAGGGAGGGTTATGAGTGCTCTATAAGATTAATATCAACTGAGTTGGAAAATCCTACCCATCCAATCTCCTAACTTTAGAGATAGGAGGAATCTGGATCTCAGAGAGTTTATGACAGCCAATTGGTGGTGCTGCTGAGAATTAAAAACTAGTTTGCTTCCCAGTTGAATGATCTTTCCATATGGAATTATTTTGAGTCAACTAGAAAATCTGCAAGAACATCAAAAATAATGTTCTTTCTTCCTCTGACCTCAGTAGTGACTGTTAAGAATGCTTTGGAGCAAATCCTCAAAGCAGTTGCAGATTCTCAATGTTCCAGAATAGATATTTTAAGTTCTCCAAGGAAAAATTCCTGATAAAGACATTTTTTTCATAGTAACTAAAAAGGCTTCTGGCTCTCTTGTCACAAAGTGGCTTTTGAGACCTCAAATACAAGATGATCTCCTTTGAAGTAGCAGGAGGAAATGAACAGAACTCTAGAATGGACGTCAGAAAACTCCTTGATCCTCGTTTTAACTCAAGTCTACCTTTTATGTGGCATGAGGTAAACTATATATATCTCTGAATTTGAAGTTATTTTTGACTCTTTTTTCCTCACACATTCCGTACCTAGTCCAGCAGCAAAATTTGATGGTGCTATTTTTAAAATATCTCCAGAATCTGACCACTAGTCATCATTTCCACTGCTACCTCCTTCATCCAAGCTGCCATCATTTTTTTTCTGGATATTTAAAGAAATCTTCTAATAAGTCTGCCTGCTTCTATCCTTTTCTGCTCAACATATTAATTAGTAAGGGTAACCTTAGAGTTTGTTAGCCAAGTTTCCATAATGGATCTGTCCCTTGTTTAACAACCTTTATTTGTTTCTAAAAACCCTGCTACTAAGTGAAACCCTGCTCTTTTCAAAGAGAGTGTGTTTTCATTAATTTTAACGGAAAAATTATGATAAATTTCATTGCAGCCCAAGATACACAAAAAATGTGTACAGGTAGGAACCTATTTTAATTGAACAATAAGAATATTGTTCAATTGTCATAACATTGTACAAGCAATTAACATCAAATTGAAAATAAATAAAAATGTGCATATAATATAATGACACGAAGCTTTATTTTAACTCAACAAAGGAGGAAAAGACTTGGTGGCTGCTGGTTGGTAGAGGAGTGTTGAAGGCGGTTGTTCTTTGTAGGGTATATTCTTCCTTCTGAACAATTTTCTTTAGTAATGTTTTCAACAATTTGAAGGATCATGGTTATTTTGTACTCAAAGTACACTTAAAGTTATAGCCTAGAAATATATCTTTAGTCAATAGCTAAAGATGAGAGCACTTGGAAAGATGAAATAGTCTATTTAGGATATAGAGAATGAAAAGTCATAAAGGGCGCCTGGTTGGCTCAGTCGTTAGGCATCTGCCTTCGGCTCAGGTCGTAATGCCAGGGTCCTGGGATGGAGTCCCACGTCGGGCTCCTTGCTCCGCAGGAAGCCTGCTTCTCCCTCTCCCACTCCCCCTGCTTGTGTTCCCTCTCTCGCTGTGTCTCTTCTCTGTCAAATAAATAAATAAAATCTTAAAAAAAAAGAAAAATTATAAAAATGTTATCTCTTCATCCTTCTGACTAGGCATACTTAGGCAAAATAAAATATCTTTAGTTTATTGAAACATGGTGCACAGTTCAAATTTGTTGTGATGTTTGATGACTAATAACTGTTGAGTCACATAAAATAGCATGTTTTCTTCAAAAAAGGCAATGTCAAAATATCATTTCTTATGCTTATTTGCTTTCTGTGCTTTAGGAAAGAAAGATCACTATATCTAAAGAAGAAAGAGTTGTTTAGAAAGCAGGGCAGTTTTTCAAGAGTCATTATGACAAAGAGTGGTTAACTGAATGAGCACTGTGTATGGTAAATCTGGGTTTACCGGTCTTTTACTAAGGTTCTTAGTAAGTGTAGAACATTGGTAAGCTCATTTAGAACCCAAGAATCAGAACACAGGGAAGGGTGTTCACCTAACATATTTCACAATCAATTAATTCAACATGCATTTTTTAAGTGCCTATTACATAACAGGTATCTTGTTAGAACAGGTAAGGCAAAAAATAAAAAGGGGGTTAACCTCGTTCTCAAGGATTCCTCAGACTAGTTGGGGAAGGGGAGGGCAGATGTATACACTCTACTATAATATTACAAATGCTATAAAATGGAGTGCTCTGCACATATTTGGCCAACACTTGTTATGTCTTGTCTTTTTGATTTTAGCCATTCTAACAGGTGTGAGGTGATAGCTCACTGTAGTTGTGATTTGCATTTCCCTCTTGATGACTGATGAGCATCTTTTCATGTGTCTCTTGGTCATTTGTATGTCTTCTTTGGAAAAATGTCTATTCAGGTCCTCTGCCCATTTTTTAAATAAGATTTTATTTACTTAGCATGAGTGGCGGGAGAGGGGCAGAGGAAGAAGGAGAAGCAGATTTCCTCCTGAGCAGGGAGCCCAGCATGGGGCTTGATCCCAGGACCCTGTGAACATGACCTGAGCTAAAGGCAGATGCTTAACTGACTGAGCCATGCAGGTGCTCTGGTCCTCTGCCCGTTTTTAAGTCAGATTTTTTTTTTTTTTGGTGTTGAGTTATATAAATTCCTTATATATTTTTTATCCTAATTCCTTATTGGCTATATAATTTATAAATATCTTCTTGCATTCAGTAGGTTATCTTGTTGTTTTTTTGATGGTTTATTTCATGGTGCAAAAGCTTTTTATTTTGGTGTAGTCCCAATAGTTTAATTTTGCTTTCGTTTCCCTTGCTTGAGGGAACATATCTAGAAAAATGTTGCTATGGCTCGTGTTAAATTACTGCCTATGTTTTCTTCTAGGAGTTTTCATAGTTTCAGGTCTTATATTTAGGTCTTTAATCCATTTTGAGTTTATTTTTGTGCGTGATGTGAGAAAGTGGTCCAGTTTCATTTTTTTTTTTTTGCATGCAGCTGTCCAGTTTTTGGTAGCACCATTTGTTGAAGAGATTATTTTTTCCCATTGTATAGTCTTGTCTCCTTTGTCATAGATTAATTGACTCTATATACATGGGTTTTTTTCTGGGCTCTCTGTTCTGTTCCATTGGTCTATGTGTCTGTTTTTGTGTCAGTACTATGCTACAGCTTTGTAGTACATCTTGAAATCTAGTACTGTGATACCTCCAGGTTTGTTCTTCTTAAGATTGCTTTGGCTATTCAGGGTCTTTTATGGTTCCATACAATTATGGTAGTATTTGTTCTAATTCTTTGAAAAACTGTTGGTGTTTGGATAGTGATTGCATTAAATCTGTAGATTGCTTTAGGTGGTTTGGACATTTTAATAATACTGGTTTTTAATAATACTGGTTCTTCCAGTCCATGAGCACAGAATATTTTTGCATTTGTTATTGTCATATTCTATTTCTTTAATCAGAATTTTATAGTTTTTGGAGCACAGGTTTTTTACCTCCTTGGTTAAAGTTTATTTGTGTGTATTTTATTCTTGTTGGTGCAATTGTAAATGGGATTGTTTTCTTAATTTCTCTTTCTGCTACTTCATTATTAGTGTAAATAAATGCAACAGGTTTCTGTATATTAATTTTATATCTTGTGACTTCATGGAATTCATTTATTAGTGTTAGTAGTTTTTTGGTGGCATCATTAGGGTTTTCTACATATAGTATTATGCCATCTGCAAATAGTGAAAGTTTTATTTCTTTGTTACCAATTTGGATGCATTTTATTTCTTTTTCTTGTCTGATTATTGTGGCTAGGACTTCCCATACTATGTTGAATAGAAGTGATGAAAATGGACATCTTGTTTTTTTCCTAATCTTTGAGGAAACGCTCTTAGGTTTTTGCCACTGAATATGATGTCAGCTCTAGGTTTTTCATATATGGCCTTTATTATGTTGAGGTATGTTCCCTATAAACCTACCTTTTGAGAGTCTTTATCATAAATGGATGTTGTACTTTATCAGATGCTTTTTCTGCATCTATTGAGATGATCATATGGTTTTTATCTTTCCTTTTGTGAATATGATGTAACACTTTGATTTGTGAATATTGAACCACCCTTGCATTCCTGAAATATAAATTCCACTTGATCATGGTGAATATTTTTTTAATGAGTTGTTGGATTTGGTTTGCTAATATTTTGTTGAGGATTTTTGTATCTATGTTCATCAGAGATACTGGCCTGTAGTTGTCTTTTTTTTTTTTTTTTGAAGTATCTTTATTTGGTTCTGGTATCAGGATAATGTTGGTCTCATAGAATAAATTTGGAAGCTTTCCTTCCTCTTCTATTTTTTGGAACTGTTTCCAATACTTTGGAAAAAGGAATGCAAATTGGTGCAGTCACTGTGGAAAACAGTATGGAAGTTCCTTAAGAAATTGAAAAATATAATTACCACGTAACCCAGTAATTCTGCTACTGGATATTTACCAAAGAAAACAAAAACAGTAATTTGAAAAGATATATGCATTATTTACAATAGCCAAGATATGGAAGCAAACCAAGCATCCATCCATAGATGAATGGATAAAGATGTGGCATGTATACACACACACACACACACACACACACGCACACACACTGGAATATTACCCAACCATGAAAAAGAATGAGATCTTGCCATTTGAAACAAGATGGATGGACTTAGAGGGTGTAAGGCTAAGTGAAATAAGTCAAACAAAGCAAAACAAATACCATATGATTTCACTCATTTGTGGAATTTAGGAAACAAAACAAGTGAACAAACCAAAAAAGAGACAAAAAAAATCAAAAACAGAAACAAACTCATAAATACAGAGAACAAACTGGTAGTTGCCAGAGGGAGGTAGGTGAGGGGATGGATGAAATAGAAAAGGGGATTAAGAGCACACATACAGTGATGAGCACCAAGTAATGGATAGAATTGTTGAATTATTTGTACACTTGGAACTAATATAATAATGTATGTTAATTACACCTCAATAAAAAAAATACAGAGTGCTCTGGGAGCAGATAGGAGGGAGCTACTAATTCTCCTCGGATAGGGTAAAATTTTCAAGGAGTAACACAGAAAAAGAAACATCTTCAGATGAATTTGAAAGGGCAAATGCCTGAAAATAGAGGTGGAGGTGGGACCGTGGATAGTTGAGGTGGAAGGATAATATCTGAAATGGCACAGAGTCATTAAAAAGAGTCTTTTACTTGAGGTGCCTGGGTGGCTCAGGCAGTTAAGCGTCTGCCTTCGGCTCAGGTCATGATCCCAAGCTCCTGGGATCGAGTCCCACGGTGGGCTCCCTGCTCAGCGGGAGCCTGTTCTCAGAACCTCTACTTCCCGCTTGTGCTCTCTCGCTATCTCTGTCACTGTCTCTCTTTCTCTCTCAAATAAGTAAATAAAATCTTTAAACAAGAAGAGTTTTTTCCTCAAGAAGTAGCACCTCTCCATTCATGAGCTTTCATCAGTGTTGATTGTGCTTTGTTTCATATTTAGGCAACAAAATCTACTGAAAGATTTAATAAGGGGGAAAATGATCACCATCTCTACCTACAAGGATGTTGTGAAAATATAATTTACTGCTCGAGTTATCTATGGCAACACAACAATTCACCCAAAACTTGAAGGCATAAAGCAACAGCCATTTTATTATGCTTATGAATTATATAGGGCAGGAATTTGAAGAATAGCAAGGAAGGCTTGACTCAGCTTCATGATATCCCAGTACTCAACTGGGAATATTGGAAAGCAGGGCTGATTTAAAGGGCTGAGAACTAGAATCATCTGGAGGCTCCTTCATTCAGATGTGTAGCCCCAAGGCTGAGATGATTTGAAAGCTGTGTTCAACCAGAGCACCTATAAATGAACTCTCTCGTTTGGCTAGGCTTCTCCCAGCATAGAAGCTGGGTTCAAAAATGGAGGGTCCTAAGAGGAAACATTCCCAACATCAGCATTCCAAATAACCAAATGGAAGCTGTGTGGTTTTTACTGAATGAGCCTCAAATGTCACAGAAGGTCACTTTCTCTTTTATTGGTTGATGCTGTCCCAACTGAAATAAAATGTTCATATACCCCATCTTTCCATGGCAAGAGTGTTAAGGAATTTGTAACCATTTATTTAAATCTCCACATTTGGCACATTATAAAATGTTTAATAATTACACTGTGGTATTTTCTCTATAGGTTATAAAGGGAGAAATTTCTTTCTGGTTTAACTGTCAGGTAAAATCTTTCTTCTTTTGAGCAACTGGTATATTTTTACTTTCTGGTCACTTGAATTATATAATTGTATTTCCCTCTTAAGTTTGGTGATTTGGATCATGGAAAAACAACATTTTCATGTTGTTATTTAAAGTATTTCTAAAGAAGACGCAGTAAACTGAAATCTGTAGGTAACTGTAGTTTGAGTTTTATGTGCATATGGAGTAGGGCAGGGGATGAAGATGGGAAGATATTCAGGGGCCAGGTCAGAATGGCCATATATCTCCTGCTGAGGAATGATCTACTTTATGTTATTTAATTTAACCTTTATATTTATCCTCTGGTGTAGGCATTAACATTTAAATTTTATAAAGACAATAATCAGGATAAATTACCTTTTGACTTTGAAGTTCAAGAGCAGGGGCGCCTGGGTGGCTCAGATGGTTAAGCCTCTGCCTTTGGCTCAGGTCATGATACCAGGGTCATGGGATTGAGCCCCACATCTGGCTCCTGGCTCAGCGAGGAGCCTGCTTCTCCCTCTGCCTCTCTCCCTGCTCATGCTTTCTCTCTCTGTGTCTCAAATGAATAAATAAAATCCTTTAAAAAAAATAAAGTTCAAGAGCAGAATGATGGAATTATAACTACATAATTTTGATCTTTCATTTCATTATAACATTGTAATTTAAACACTAGCTTTTACAAAAGTACCTGCAAAGTAAATTAGACCAGTGTTTCTAGAACTATAATAGGGTAAAGAACCCATTTTATTTTTTCATTTTCCAATTTGCCAATCACTGACATTCCATAAAAATAAATTTAAAGAAAAAGAAGAATTCTTCTAAGACCTATAAATTACAAGCCCATTTTTTTTTTGTTATTAGATTCAATAGGTATAAAATTCCTTTGCCAAATTGCTGTGAAGTTTCTAAATACTTACCTTCAATTTCTGTACTTCAATCGGCAACAATTTTTGGACCACCACCTGTCTACAGACAACTTTGAGTAACATTGACCTAGAGAATTAGATTTATGCAGAGAGAATATTTTTCATGCCTTGATCTCTCACCCAAAACTTAGTTACTAGACTGCCCTGAGTGGCCATCTCAGTCAGCTTTTTTAAGCTTGGCTTTTTTAAGAGTTACATACAACTTTCTTTCTGCGATTATTATGCAGAAGAATCAGCTTACTCCCAATTGCCTGGGGAATTGTTAGTCCCTTGCCCATTGTTTAGCCTCAGCCAGTGTTCAAAGACCAGAGACAGTCTTCTGGTGATTAAGCAATGGCCATATGCATGATATGCTTATAATTTACAGGCAGCCTTGTCCTTCCTGCAGAGTTCTTGCTTGTATTGAAAAGTAAAGAGAGACTGGATCTATTTGAATGCTGTCTGTATATGGGATGGAAAGCAGAAGGTGGCTGTATATTGATGCTGTATTTGTGTTTGCCAAAAATGTACTCTAAAAATATCATATGTCTATACAAAATGTGTGTAGATTAAGAATTTTTCTTTGCATAGCCTGGCTGAAATTTTGTTAGAATTTTGTGGTAGACTGTATGCTACATGAGTACTTTCTAAGCTGCTTTTCCCAGAAAGAGAAAGGAATGCAGTTCCAATTTAATATCAGAAGAATTTGCCAGTTTTGGATGCCTCATGAGGTTTGACAACATCAGATTGGCATAACATTTTCCAAAGTGAATTTAAAGGGATTAGAGTTTGCTTTTCCTGATTCTTATCCTTCAGCAGATGATTTCTCAGAATAAGGCATTGTAAAGAAAACTATGGTAGACCAGCCCAGCTAACACAAGTAGACTGTCACCTTGTTTAATATGTTAGTATCCCTAAATGTTGTTGTTAACATTTATTGTACATTGAAAGCACTGGAGGAACTTTTAAAAAAAATGCTGATTCCTGGACCTCATCTAGATCTAAATTCATTATTCTGGATTAGCACCTAGGCATGGATACTTTTTAAAAGCTCACATAATAATTCTACTGGTCATCAAGGTTGAGAACCACTGCCCTCAACTAAAGGATACCATTTTGGGTGAGTCAATATTATTTGGGTCAAATTCTGTTCTCATTATGTTACAGAAAAAATTTGCTTCAATAATTGATGAAAGTAATATATGTGCTTACTACCTTTATTGTTGTATGTAAAAACCCAATCAATTTGAGAAATAAAAATATGACAAATAAATAACTAAAAATAATTTGTTGAGCACTGATATGGACTAATTATACTACCCCAGTTTATCTTCGCAGTGTTAAAGAAGTCAGCTTATTATTTTGGTTTTAGAATTACAGACAATTACAGAGGTACAAATAGCTTATGAAAATTATCTCTGGTCCTACCTAAAAAAAAAAAAAAAAGGCAGAGCCCTGGGTGTTTTGGTTTGAGGTCTAGTATCTTTTTATTTATCGAATACTTAGCATTTTAAAGTCAATGTCTTCTCCCCACTGATGCTTTTTGGCCCAATATATGTCTCCACTCTTCCACAGGCTGCATTTCCCCCCAATACCTCTGGATTCTTCTTTTTTTTTTAAAGATTTTATTTATTTATTTGAGAGAGAGAGAGAATGAGAGATAGAGAGCATGAGAGGGAAGAGGGTCAGAGGGAGAAGCAGACTCCCTGCTGAGCAGGGAACCTGATGTGGGACTCGATCCTGGGACTCCAGGATCATGACCTGAGCCGAAGGCAGTCGCTTAACCAACTGAGCCACCCAGGCGCTCAATACCTCTGGATTCTAAGTTAAAATTTAAGCTCAATCCCTTGCCAGGTTTTGGATTGTCCATAATCTATTCCTGGTCTATTCTCTAATGTTAGCTCTTTCTCCCACTATTTCCCATTTGAATTTGTCATCTCTTGAGTTATCCTTGACTTAGAAACATAGGTTCAAGGCTGAATTTCTTAGTTCTTTTGAATTTGATTTGTGTTTGGACCTGACCTCTTGCCTTGGGAGAACCAGTCAGTAACATACCTACCACACACCAAACCCATCCATGAGCTCATTTGCTCCCTAAGCAAAAACAGGGATAAGGGAGATGAAATCTCAATATTTAAAAGATCCTATTTCATATCCTAAATAAGATTTCCATTTTATACAAGCATAGATTAAAATAAAATGGAATGAGGTAACTATTGATGACAAAGCTGAGAATATAATTTTCTGCGTATGTTTCCATTACATTTCTACTCCAGCATACGGTACTTGTAAATATGGAAAACAGAGTAAGTTTTACTTCTGTCTTCCACAGTTAATAAGGTATGGGTATTCATGAGCTCATTAATTCATTTGTGAATGTTGTGTTTATGAGTGTCATATTGCAGGCTAAAATGGCCTTAAAAACCCTCTAGTATCTCAAGAAGCAAACACACTTCTATGGCTATTAACTAGGACAACAACCCTGCCTCACAAATGCATACCACTGATCAGAAATAAAGCAAGGAAATGTGGTTACATTAGCAGAACCAATTGCCATTAGTTGGAAGACATAACCATAACCAAGACACTACACCTTGCCAACACACTTTACTAAAAGACAAAGTTTATGTATCTAGTTAGTTTTTGGCAAGAAGCCTTTCTTTCCCTCCCTCCCTTTCTCTCTTTCTTTCTCTCTTCCTTTCTTCCTTCCTTCCTTTTCTCTTTCTTTCTTTCTCTCTTTTTCTTCCTTCCTTCCTTCTTTCTTTTCTTTCTTTCATAACATATATCAAAATTTATATTTTTTTTCAATTTGAGTATAATGGACACACAGTGTTAGATTAGCTTTAGGTGTATAACTTAGTGATTTGACAAGTTTACGTGTTATTCTATGTTCACAAGTGTTGCTGTCATCTGTCCTGTTACATTGCTATTATAATATCACTGACTGTATTCCTTATGCTGTGGCCTTTTATTTCTGGGACTACACATTCCATAACTGGAAACCTGTATCTCTCATCTCTTCTTCACGCATTTTGCCCAACCCCCCACGCCTCTGCCCTCTGGCAACCATGTTTGTTCTCTGTATTTATAGGTCCAATTCTGCTTCTTATTTATTTATTTATTTGGGTTTGTTTTTTAGATTCCACTTATGAGTGGAATCATACGGTGTTTGTCTTTCTCAGTCTGACTTATTCCACTTAGCATAATAGCCTCTGGGTCCATCCATGTTGTCTCAAAAATGGCACAATCTCATCCTTTTTTATGACTGTGCAATATTCCATTGTATATATGTACCACATTTTCCTTTATCCATTTGTCTATTGATGGACACTTAGGATGCTTCTATATCTTGGCTATTATAAATGATGCTTCAATAAACAGAAGTGCATATATCTTTTCTAATTAGCATTTTCATTTTCTTTGGGTAAATACCCAATAATAGAATTGTTGGATCATATGGTATTTCTATTTTTAACTTTTTGAGGAAACTCCATACTATTTCCCATAGTGGCTGTACCAATTTACATTACCATCAACAGAGCATGAGGGTTTCTTTTTCTTCACGTCCTTGCTATTTCTTGTCATTTTGATTTTAGCCATTCTAACAGATGTGAGGTGATATCTCATTGTGGTTTTGATATGCATTTCCTGATAGTGAGTGATGTTGAGCGTCTTTTCATGTGTCTGTTGGCCATTTGGATGCCTTCTTTGGAAAAAATGTCTGTTCAGGTCCTCTGTCCTTTTTAAAATCAGATTGTTCTTTTGGTGTTGAGTTGCATAAGTTCTTTATATAATTTGGATATTAGTCCCATATCAGATATATCACTTGCACATATCTTCTTCCATTCAGTAGGTTTTTTATTTTGTTGATGGTTTCCTTTGCTCTGCAAAGGTTTTTTATTTTGATGTAGTCTCAACAGTTTAATTTTGCTTTTGTTTCCCTTGCCTTAGGAGGTATATTTAGAAAAATGTTGCTACATCCAACATGCCTGTGTTCTCTTCTAGGATTTATATGGTTCCAGATCTTACATTTAGGTCTTTAATCCATTTTGAGCTTATTCCTGTGTACGGAATTAGGAAGTGGTCCAGTTTTCCTGGCACCATTTATTTAAAAGACTGTCTTTTCCCCATTGTATATTCTTACCTTCTTTGTCATAAAGTAACTGACCATATAAATGTAGGTCTATTTCTGGAGTCTCTATTTTCCTGATCTATGTGTGTATTTTTGCACCAGTACCATACTGTTTGGATTACTACAGCTTTATAATATATGTTGAAATCTGATATTGTGATACCTCCAGCTTAGTTCTTCTTTGTCAGGACTGCTTTGGCTATTTGGGGTCTTCTGTGATTCCATATAAATTTTAGTATTATTTGTTCTAGTTTTGTGAAAGTGCTGTTGGTATTTTCATAAGGATTTCATTGAATCTGTAGATTACTTTGGGTAATACAAATATTTTAACAATATTAATTCTTCCAATCCATAAGCATGGAATATCTTTCCGCTTGTGTAATATTCAGTTTCTTTCATCAATGCAAGTACAGATCTTTCAACTCTTTCATTAAGTTTATTCCTAAGTGTTTTATTCTTTTTGGTGCAATTGTAAATGGGGTCATTTTTTAAATTTCTCTTTTTGCTACTTCATTATTAGTGCATAAAAATGCTACCAATTCCTGGATATTAATTTTGTATTCTACCACTTTACTGAATTCATTAATTACGTCTAGTTTTTGCTGGAGTCTTTAGGATTTTCTATGTATAGTATTATGTTATCTGCAAATAGTGAGTGTTTGACTTCTTTCTTTTTCTTGTCTGATTGCTGTGGCTAGGACTTCTGGTACTATATTGAGTGAAAGTGGTGAATGGACATCCTTGCCTTGTTTCTGACCTTAGAGGGAAAGCTCTCAGTTTTTCACCATTCAGTATGATGTTAGCTGTGTGTGTTTTATATATGGCCTTTATTATGTTGAGGGTTTATGTGTGTGTGTGTAATATTGTCGAGATATTTTACTGAATGAAAATTTCATTAAATAACAAAACCTAAGTGCAAAAATAAAAAACCTTTCCAAAAATCCTATGCAGCTATTTAAGGCTGTTTCTTAAATTATGTTTTATTTGTATTCTTTTTAAATTTAAATTCAATTAATTAACGTATAGTATATTATTAGTTTCAGAATTAGAGTTCAGTGATTCATCAGTCTTACGTATAACACCCAGTGCTCATTACATCACGTGCCCTCCTTAATGTCCATCACCCAGTTACCCCATCCGCCCACTCCCCTCCCCTCCAGCAGCCCTCAATTTGTTTCCTATGATTAAGAGTCTTTTATGGTTTGTCTCCCTCTCTGATTTTGTCTTGTTTTTTTTTCTCCTTCCTTCCCCTACAGTTTTCTGTTTTGTGTCTTAAATTCCACATATGAGTGAGATCATATGATAATTGTCTTTCTCTGGTTGACTTATTTTACTTAGCATAATACCCTCTAGTTCCATCCATGTTGTTGGAAATGGCAAGATTTCATTTTTTTATGGCTGAGTAGTATTCCTGTGTGTGTGTGTGTGTGTGTGTGTGTGTGTGTACCATATCTTTTTTATCCATTCATCTGTCAATGGACATCTGGGCTCTTTCCATAGTTTGGCTGTTGTGGACATTGCAGCTATAAACATTGGGGTGCAGGTGCCCCTTTGGATCACTACGTTTGTATCCTTTGGGTAAATACCAAGTAGTACAATTGCTGGGTTGTAGGGTAGCTCTATTTTCAACTTTTTGAGGAAACTTCATACTGTTTTCCAGAGTGGCTGCACCAGCTTGCATTCCACCAACAGTGTAAGAATGTTCCCCTTTCTCCATATCCTCGCCAACATCTGTCATTTCCTGACTTGTTAATTTTAGCCATTCTGACTGGTGTGAGGTGATATCTCACTGAGGTTTTGATTTGGATTTCCCTGATGCCAAGTGATGTTGAACATTTCTTCTTGTGTCTGTTGGCGATTTGGATGTCTTCTTTGGAGAAATGTCTGCTCGTGTCTTCTGCCCATTTTTTTTCTGGATTATTTCTTCTTTGGTGTTGTGTTTCATAAGTTCTTTATAGATTGGGTACTAGCCCTTTATCTGAAAAGACATTTGCAGATATCCTCTTCTATTTTGTCGGCTGTCTTTTGGTTTTGTCGATGGTTTCCTTTGCTGTGCAGAAGCTTTATATCTTGATGAAGTCCCAATAGTTCATTTTTGCTTTTGTTTCCCTTGCCTTTGGAGTCATGTTTAGCAAGAAGTTGCTGCAGCCGAGGTCACAGAGGTTGCTGCCTGTGTTCTCCTCCAGGATTTTGATGGATTCCTGTCTCACATTTAGGTCTTTCATCCATTTTGAGTCTATTTTGTGTATGGTATAAGGAAATGGTCCAGTTTTATTCTTCTGCATGTGGCTGTCCAGTTTTCCCAACACCATCTGTTGAAGAGACTCTTTTTTCCATTGAATATTCTTTCCTGCTTTGTCAAAGATTGGTTCACCATAGAGTTGAGGGTCCATTTCTGGGTTCTCTATTCTGTTCCTTTGATCTATGTGTCTGTTTTTGTGCCAGTACCATACTGTCTTGATGATGACAGCTTTGTAATAGAGCTTAAAGTCTGGAACTGTGATGCCACAAGCTTTGGTTTTCTTTTTCAGCATTCCTTTGGCTATTCAGGGTCTTTTCTGGTTCCATAAACATTTTAGGATCATTTGTTCCAGCTCTGTGAAAAAAGTTGATGGTATTTTGATAGGTATTGCACTGAATGTATAGATTGCTCTAGGTAGCATAGACATTTTAACAATATTTGTTCTTCCAATCCATGAGCCTGGAACGGTTTTCCATTTCTTCGTGTCTTCCTCAATTTCCTTCATGAGTGTTCTTATAGTTTTCTGCATACAGTCCTTTGCCTCTTTGGTTAGGCTTATTCCTAGGTATCTTATGGATTTGGGTGCAATTGTAAATGGGATCGACTCTTGAATTTCTTTCTTCTGTCTCATTGTTAGTGTACAGAAATGTTGAGGTTTTGATGTGAGAATATATATCTTGCAAGTTGAACTTAAAATCCTCCATTGGTAATAATTTTGCAAGTCACAATTATTGTATCATTTTTTTAATTATGTGTAATACTCTGAAGTCAAGTCTTTATGATGTCAAATGTTGTGGTTATCTGGAAATATTTTCAATTACTTGATCAGTACATACAAATAACCTGGACCAGAGAGAAAGTATAGATTTGAGAGTTTCAGCAATCTTCTACAAGTTCTAAATTTAAAAAATAATTTCATACTTATATATTAAATGGTGTCATAAATTTTGTAGACAATGTGAAAAAACACTTCCCTAGAGCTGTGATACTATTTAGACATTCAGATCATTTCAATCCCAATTGCTATGAAAAGAACAGTTTCTAAATTTGTGAAGTTTGAGTAAAAGTAAAAAATAGCATGTAAATATTTCACTAGGTTGTGTTGTTACTACCAAAATCAGAGCTGAGTCTTATAGGTAGTTAATACAACATATTGATCCAGCAGAAGTAGCCAGTTGACCAAAATGATTCGTCAATTTGTTAATAAATCAAACTCATGACTGTTCGTGAAACAGAAGAGATTGTTTTTTCATTTTCACCCAGATGTTATTGACAGGGATTAAACACAGATAAGAGTGAATCAATTCAGACAAAAATCAAGGAGATAGGGGCGCCTGGGTGGTTCAGTTGGTTAAGCGGCTGCCTTCAGCTCAGGTCATGATCCCAGGGTCCTGGGATCGAGCCCTGCATCGGGCTCCCTGCTCAGCAAGAGCCTGCTTCTCCTTCTCCCTCTGCCTGCCGCTCTGCCTACTTGTGCGCTCTGTCTCTCTGTCAAATAAATAAATAAAATCTTAGAAAAAAAAATCAAGGAGATAAAATTAGCGAAAAATTCTATGAAGTTAATACCCTATTTAAAGAAGAACAACTTGATATCTTTATAAGATCATGTTTTCCAGGAGAGAATATTTTTAATTTTAATAGGTTATATGATATAGTAACAAAATTAATTTCAAATTCATTAGAAATATATATTTTTATTTTGCATTTCCTAATTCACGTTCCCATATTCCCATCATAAAATATTTTTCCCCAAAATTGGTTTATTTATGAAGATTTTTAAAACTACATTTCATTTACAAGGTTCATCCTGTGAATTATCATTCATTGTACCAGACAATATGTAGTTTAAGGAACACACATTTCCTTATTAATATTCTGTAATATGTTTCTCAGGCTCACTGTTCAGTAAAATACAGTTTATTATGTAGTATATTATTTAGTGGTTTGTTCATAATATTTGAGTTCAAATACTGCCTCAATTTCTTTTCCTAGCAATGGGTTCATTCAAACCACACAGATGCCAATTTTTTATACCCATTCATCACAAAACTGCCTATTTTAGGTCTACCACAATGCAGACAGCAGTAATATTTTAAAAGCAGAGAAGTTACAACCAGGAATGCAGAGGCCTCAAAATGTGTCTTACAGAAGATGCCGGCAGGATGGAAAATTAAGTTAACCAGATGCTCAGCTTTTCTCCACAAACACATAAAAAACCATGGATAGAAGATTTAAGTCAACAACATTTTAGTTACAGTAGGTTAACTCAAAAGAAAAAACCAACTTAAAAAAATCTAAGCCAAAAACGTAAGTATATTTCTATTTTAGTTCCTTCAGGACTTACTCTAGGTCTTGGGCACTGGAGTTTTAATATTCAAAAGGACGTAGGAAACAGCTCTTACAGTGTGTGGAGGCAGAAGCTTGAACTGAGTCCCCTACAGAAAACCCAGAGCCTTACCAAGCTGTCCTGGCCCTAATAGGAGAGTAGGAAAATGCCACACAGCAATCTGGGTATGAAGAAATACAGCTCATCTCTGTCAAAAGCTTTTTGTAAAAAAGAGAAAAAAAATAAGGATCCTAGAAGAAATAAAAATTCCAGTTAAGATATGAGCGTAGGGTTATCTTATTCCAGAGCTCTTGTTCTTTGCTTTAGTTTATGTTGACTTTCCTTTCTCTGAATCGTCTTGATATTTAGGTAGACTAGAGTTTTTCTCTTGAATCCAGAGCCAAAACTTAGGATCCTCTATGTACAGACTATTCTTATAACATATTTATGCATGTCACCCTACCAGCCTGGTTCAACTCTCTTTTTGGTAAAGATATGGTTATATCTCCTATTTTTTCTGCAATTATTTTCTAGCATAGATCTCAGAGTTCTGCAAACTAGTGAACATCACACTAAAGCAGTGAAAATTTCAGCCCCCTGCCTCAAAGCTAAATTAAGTCAGAAACTGAATCTCATTATGTCACAGTGCATGCTCCAGAGCAGAATTGCATTGATTCTCCCTAGAATTGCACTTGAGCTAAATGGTATCATTGTAATCACAAAGCTCCTAGCCTGGAGAAAGCTACAGTGTGAGAAAGGATGTAGGTAGATATGAATATTGGATTTTGGCAACTGAAGTTACCTTAAGAACAATCTAGATTTTACACTTGTGTTTTTAAAAATGGGAAGTTGGAGACCAACTTGTTTCTCATGGAACTCTGAAATACTTAATTGACCAATACTGTACCACATAAGCAGAGTCATCTGCAAAACTATACATTCAAACATGTATTAAAAGTAACAAGATTATTTATTCTTTTATTGTGCACACATTTCCATGAACTGCAAAGATGAGAATGTGATGAATGTCATAATACAGCTGCCAAATTTGTGGTTGAAGAGGTAAAGTTTGTTGGAGGTGGGCACTGGATCTGATTCTAGGCTAAAATCTAAGTAAATGTAAGCATTATAGACATCCTTTTATTTCATCTCTAGTAGCCAGCACACTTCCCACCAGGGTTTATCATGAAGTTGATGATTGAAATATGTATCTCCAAGCGCAACATACATATTAAATTTATCTGATAGATTGAGATATAATATAGTTAATGGGTAATTTACAAGCTAAGGAACCTAATTGTAGTCATTAGAGTCATATTTTCATGATTTTCCATATTTAAATAACTCCTGAACTATTATTTCTTTAATATTTTCCTTTAAATCTACTCATTTAAAAAATTTAATCAACCAATGCCTTTTTCTCCTCAAAATTTTTATCTAAAAGCACACAATAAAATAGGGAAAACAAACAAACAAAAATACTGGAAACTTAATGGTTCAAATAGGGAGAAGGGAGAGGAGCATGGAGCTGAGGCTCCAAGCCTTTCCAGAAAAAGTCCTTATTCTTGAAGTGTCTTCTTTGAGGAGGAGAGTTGAGCCAGGGACAGTCCCTAAGCCCCAATGCCCAGCCTCTATCTGGAGAAGAGGATGAAGTCACAGTGGTCTGAGGGCCAGAGGAGCTGGAGGGACCAAAGGATCACTGGAAGCAGTTGGCTACAAGCCTCTTGAAAGGGATGCCCCATGTCTCTTGTGAGGCAGCCGAGAAGATGATGAAATCTTTCTAGAGATGCTCATCCAGCTCCCAGATGGCCGCCACATTCCCAAAATGATAGAAAAAGCACAGTGAGCACAGTTTCACTGAAGTACCGCCTGTAAATTTCCCTCACCAGTTAGTGGGCATAACAGATCATGCCAATGTTGTTGGCCGCTGTGCCAAAGAGGTAGCCAGTCCTATGGGCTGTCTTTGGGCTCAGATGAGAGCAGATCACACATGGCCCTGTCATGAGGCACCCCTTGCTTTTAGCCAGTTGTCTGAATCTGGTCTAGGGTCTGGATGGAGAAGAGAGCACCTGTGCATGCAAAAGACTGACAGGCTAAGTTAGTCAAAGATCTCAGGTCAGTAGCACCACATAGTCACCAAGCCATATTTGTGTAGGCACTCATCATAGAAGCCATGCCCAGGGGATCTTGTGGCTCTAGTGGTTCTCCAGGATCTTGGTGATGTGATCAGCATATTTAACATTAAGTACCAGCAGCAGAAGGAATGTTTCAATGCCCAGAAACTATGATCCATAAAGTCTCCTGTGAGAAGGCCATTGGTCTCAGGGACTTACCACCCACACTGAACAGATCCTTGAAGTTACAGAATTGTCCAGGGATGTCACCACATACTGTGACTGGTGACTCCACCCTCTGCACATTGTACCATGATCTCTCCTGCCTGAGTGCACAGGGTCTTGACTTCACTCTCCTGGATGATCTTAGGGCATCCAAGTGGATGCCATCCCATCAAAGTCACTGATCTTCACCCTGGTTCCAGCCCTGGGACCCCCACCCCTGCACAGGTCAGAGCCACCGCACCCCACCACATGTGACTCTGACTCTGGCTCTTGGGGGTTCTGCCTTCTGCTTCCTTCCACTTTGGCCCCTTGCCATGTTGCTTAACCTTCCATCTTGTATCTTTTTTAGTTTTTCTTCCTTCTTACCTCTAGTCATCCTCACCCTGCTTCTCTTGATTTCTGTTCATTTCTTCTTGAGATTTTGTTTAACTATTTCTTCTTCTTTTTTTGCGTGGGTTCTGTTATTAGTCCACATTCAATGCCCTACATTCTATCTCTTGTTTGTCAATTTAATTCCCCTCAAAAACCAGTTAACTCTCTAAAAACTGTTTGCAGATGTCTACCTACATGGGAATATTATATTTAATGAAAATATCATAAGTGATATATAATATAGTAATTTAATAGAAGTGCTAGGAACACAGGTTACACATTCTATCAAAGCCAATACGATGGAGAATTATATTCCTTGAAAAATGGCTTCCTGTAAGAAACAAGAAAACAAAAAATGTATAGACAATCCTAAGTGGGTGATTAGGCAATAAATTATATTAACAAATATGAATATAAAGGATGAAACTTTGTTTTACATTATTGTCTTTTGAATTTAAATGAAGCTATTGAGTTCTTCTGAAAATAAACAATGGCATGGAACAATTTTCCTTTCATTTGAATTAATGAGTTTGGCCATATTTTTCAATGAATGTTAAAAATAGAAAGTATGATACATTGTATATGCATTCTTCTTTTCCTTAATTACTAATTTGCAGAGGAAGAGGGTTTAATAGGTAACTCAGAATTTCAGAGAATTGAAATTAATTCTGGAAAGTAATTTTGTACTGTTATGATTACCTTTTTCAGTAGGGTCTATATGTGGATGTAGGTATGTCTATCATTTGCAATCTTCTGGACCAGAAGGGGGCACCTACCGTTTGTCTAGGATGGTCTACATTCAGTATCAATAACTGTTGACAAAATTTATGGCAGTCAAATACAGACAAAACAATTCTATAGATTCTTATAGTAACATGTTTCATGCATTTTGACTCGCAAATTGGATAGACAGCTTCCGAAAGAGTACTTTGTAAATGACAAAATCATCTATACGGACTCTAGAAAAGGTGTTAAAAAGCTGAGCTACGGGAGGGAAACGGTGAGAACAATTATCTATCTTTAAGAGGATAACAAATAATCATGATGTAAATTAGGCTCTTTGCATAAGGAATAAATTGGCACTCAACTTTACAAAATAGCTTAAAAGCAAACTACCCTCATAGCATCAGAAGTAAGAAAAGATAAATGCATCTCTTTGGTTTGCTGTCTTGGCCAGATCTGAGTGTACAATAATGAAAAAGATTGATGGTGGTTAGATCCTAAGTTTGTTTTTCCGTCTTCCTTTTATATACCATCTTCACAGGAGAGTGTCAATATGTATTGATCTTTCTTCGCTACTGTGTTTTCTCCTTACTGCTCTGCCTTGAGAGGCCTACTTCTTTAACACGTTATCCTGCTCCAACAAAAGAACAATCTAACTATAGTCTAATAATTCTGCAGTATGTTGGAAAGTATGTTTGTTTTCAAGGATTCTTCCTAGTCTGCCAGAAAACATTCCTCAACAAAAGACAGTGTTGTTACCAGGGCGAGTGTGTATGTTTTTGTCTTACTTTTCTAGACACTTAATACAAACTTATGGAACTATCTGGAGTTTGGAAGTCCCAGAATATGTGTGAGTCGGGCAAATTAACAAGGTTTGTCTGGTTCAGATGTGGAGATGTGATTAATTTCAGAGGACTTGGTGGCATTTTCAGTGTATGCATCAAGGATTAGGAGATACGTAAGATAAGAAGCAAATGCCAGAGAGAGAACAATTATGGTTTGCTAAACACTGCATGAAGCATAGGTTTTTATGCTGTTTATATATCTCTAACTGCTAGGATCTGGAGCTCCCATGAAGTCATAAAATGTCCTGAGCTGAATTCGTTAAGTGTTTTGTGTGGGTGGAAGGAAGTCATTTTAAAAGTATCGTCTTGCAAGAAGTTAAGTTTTTAATTATCAGTGAGGAGGAAGGATAGTGACAAAATTACCTCATTCACCATTAAGGAAACCTTCACTTTAACAAATTTGAAATCTTTGCATTTGACATCGAAAGCCAGACTAGATGGCAGACATCTATACAGGGGGATTAGATTCAAAGACAGAGACATCTATATTTTCAGCACTGGAATGTTATGGTACCCAAATTCAAGCTGATTTTATAATACTGAATATGTATTACATGCCTGGCAGTGAACACTGCAGTAATTTAATAAAGTGTCATTTCATTATAGAAACCTATTACTGGAGTTAAACTTCCCATGGAATTCTGCACAAACACCTTTCTTTAGTGTTACTTCTTGCCTTGCCTTAGAGGATTAAAGATACTGTAATATGTAATCTGATTCTGTCAGAGCATATGAGCCTACTCTCACTTGTTTCAAACTTTGATATAATAGTCTAAGTATTTTTTACCGTAATTTGATGCTTATAATAAATTCACAGTAGAATTTCCATGTAGCAGAAATTTCCATTATTATTTGGTTTTAGGTTTCTGCTTTGCAGTCTAGCTAGTTAGCCATAGTACTTTATTTTTTTTACAGTTTTTTTCTTTAATAATGGCTTTGTGATCTGCCAGTACATGAATATATCACATATTATTTATCTTTGTGTATTTAGGCTTCCCTATTGTTTCCCAGCTTTACTGAAATATAACTGGTATGTAGCATTGTATAAGTTGAAGGCGCACAATATGTTGATTTGATACATTTATATATTGTAAAGTGATTATCAGCATAGTGTTAGCTAACAACTCCATCATGTCTCAGAATTATCATTTCTTTTTTGTGGTGATAACATTTAAGATGTACTCTCTTAAGTACATAATACAGTATTGTGAATTACAGTTCCCATACTGTACATTAGATCCCCAGGACTTATTCATCTTATAACCAGAAGTTTGTACCCTTTGACCAACACCTGCCCATCCCCCCCATCCTTCCCATAATTACCTTTCTACTTACTCTGTGTTTCTAGGAGTTTGCCTTTTTAGATTACACATGGAAGTGATATCCTACCGTATTTGTCTTTCCCTGACTTATTTCATTTAGCATAATGCCCTCAAGGTCCATCCATGTTGTCACACCTGATCTTTTTCATGGGCTGAATAATATTCCATTAGATATATATTTGTATATAGATATATATCTTTAGCCATCTGTTGAAGGCAAGTGGTGGGGAAAGGCAAGAATGAAGTAAAAAGTACCAGGCCCTCCATGTCTGAACATTTAAAAGTACACTAGAAGTACACTAGAAATTTAGGGGGTTATAAATATTTCCATTTTCAATTAGGAAATCTTCATTTAGATTTAGGATTTATAAGCTCTGTTTCTCATTGTGCATTTTTTAAAAAATTTTAATGTCTGCACCCAATGTGGGGCTTGAACTCACAACCCCAAGATCAAGGGTCACATGCTCCACCCGTTGAGTCAGCCAGGCACCCCTCATTGTGCATTTTGGAGATTTTAAGGGGCTCACGGTTAAACTTTCTTCAGGAATCTGGGATTTTCCTCAGGACTTCCTACATAATTAGTGGGCTGCCTATTATTGAGACATGTAGTAGCTTCAGAATTTTATAAAAAATGGGTATGAAAGTGTGGGTTTTGAGGAAAAATGATATAATTAAATAATGGGAATTCTAAGGATATTGCCATGTTGGTTGAAGAATTTCAGGATTTCTTTAAAATGTGTTTGAAACTATACATATTATCTAATTTTACCACCAAATAAGTAATGCCAACCTCTTTTTTTTTTTTTTTTTTTTTAATGGGGAAGATGGTAGTAAAAAGGATGGGAGGGGTGTTGCAAGCATAGACACGTAGGTCAGGACAGATTTGGGGCTAAAATCTAAGGCTGCCTGGCACACACTACTTCATACTAAACAGTATATTTTATTAATATGAATAATTCTTCTTCCTAAGGAGATAAACCACAGTTAAATCCCTTCCTTCCTTCCACCTTTTTTTATCTCCATCTCGCTCTTTCCCCTCCCCACCATAGCCAAAAAATTTTAAATGTTTAATATATATCCTTTTGTTTTGTGGATCTTTTATAAAATATGTTACTTTTTACATTTTAATTAAACACATATGTGTTACCAGTATCCAGATCAAGAAATATAATCACCCCAACTGTCCCCAATTCTCCCTCCCAGTCACTTCCTCCCATGAAGGGAACCATCATCATGACTTCTATCACCTAAATTAGTTGTGCCTATTTTAAACTTTATATAGTTGGGATCATATGATATATACTCTTTTGTTACTGCTAAACATTATGTCTCTGAGAGTCATCCAGATGGTTATGTTTAGCAGTCTTGCCTTCACTTTCTGTAGTTTTCTATATTATGAATATGCCATATTTTATTTTTGTTGGACTTTGAGATTTTCTGGGGCGGGGGGAGCATTGTTATGAGTAGTCCTGCTTGTGCATGTGTAATTTGGTAAACATACGCACTTATTTCTCCTGGCTGTATACCTAGTAGTACAATTGTTGGTGGATAGTGTATGCTACAAGTTCAGCTTTAGGATACACTGTTAAAGAATTTTCCAAAGTGGTTTATTTTATTATTTTAATTTATTTTTGAGAGAGAGAGAGAGACAGAGCAGGCGGGGAGAGAGAGAGGGAATCTTAAGCAGGCTTCACGCTCAGTACATGGAGCCCATCAAGGGGCTCCATCTTACGATCCTGAGATCATGAGCTGAGCCGAAATCAAACCAGATGCTTAACCGACAGAGCCACCCTGGCTCCACCAACACGGTTATTGGTGATGCTGTCATAACTGTGGGTGAGAACTTCACTTTTGCTAATACCTGGTACTGTTTTTAATTTTATCTGTTTTAGTGGCTGTGTGATAGTTTCTCATTATGAAGTTATTAGTGGCCTTATTGAGATATAATTGATATACAATAAGCTTCACATATTTAAAATGTACAGTTTGATAAGTTTTGACATGTATAAACCTGTGAAGCCACCATCACGGTCAAGGCAATGAATGTACTTATCACCCCTAAAAGTTTCCTTAATACCCCTTTGTAGTTATTCCACCCTGTCCCTCCTTTCTTCCCCTCCCCCAGGGCAATCACGGATACCTCTGTCCCCATGTATATAATGTTTCTGTTTTATTTCTTCTAGCTGTTTTTAAATTTTTTCTGGTTTTAAGTCATTTGATTGTGACGTGTTTTGGTGTCAATTTCTTCATATTTCTTGTGGTGGCTTGGTTGTACTTCTATGAAGTATAAGTTTATTATTTTTATCTAATTTGAAAAAAGTGTTGGCCATTGTTTAAAAAAATTTTTTCTTTCTGGCTTCCCTCTCTTTCTTCTTCAGGGACTTCAATTACAAATATGTTAAGCTGTCTGAAGTTGTCCCACAGCTTACCTTTTTTTTTTTTTTTTTAAGATTTTATTTATTTGACAGTGACACAGCGAGAGAGGGAACACAAGCAGGGGGAATGGAAGAGGGAGAAGCAGGCTTCCCACTGAGTAGGGAGCCCGATGCGGGCCTCGATCCCAGGACCCTGGGATCATGACCTGAGCCGAAGGCAGATGCTTAACGACTGAGCTACCCAGGCACCCCAGCTTACTTTTTTTTAAACCATATATTTTTTCTTTGTTGAATATCATTGCAAAGTTTATTATTAGGTCTTCAAGTCTACTGTTTTTTTTCTGCAACATTCTAACCTCCTATTAATCCCATCTAGTTTAATTTTCTTTCCTGAAATTATTTTTCTCTCTAAAATTTTAGGATTTACATTTTGCTCAGTTTTACTTTATCTTCCAGTTTCTCATTAACATACTCATGTTCTCTTTTACCTTCTTAGACATATGGAATAGAGTTTTAAAAGTTGTTTCAGGGGCGCCTGGGTGGCTCTGTTAAGCATCTGACTCTTGGTTTTGGCTCAGATCATGATCTCAGGATCACGAGATTGCCCATGTTGGGCTCTGTGCTCCGTGGGGAGTCTGCTTCAGATTCTCTTCCTCTGCCCCTCCCTACTCTTCTCTCTCTTAAGAAAAAAAAAAAAGCTATCTTAATATCATTCTTTACTATCACTTGAGTAATTTAATTTCTGGGTCTGTTTCTACTGATTGAGTTTTCTCTGCATTCTGGATATTTCTCTGCTTCTTTGCACACTTGGTAATTTTTGATTGAATGCTAGATAGTGTAAATTTTAACTTGTCAAGTGCTGGGTATTTTTGTATTTCTATAATTGTTTTGGAGGTTTGTTCTGGGACTCAGCATTTGACTTGGAAACATGTTTAGCCTTTTTAAGGTTCCTCTTAAGCTGTGATAGACATGACCAGAATACCCTGTATTATAAATGTCTATTCAAGCCATTTGCCTCTTTTTCTGTTGGGTTATCTAAATATTTCCTTTCCTTAAATATTTTTAGTATATTCATTCTATCTATGAACCATTTATTGAATATATATAGGAAATATCCTCTCCCACTCTGGCATGCTTTTGAACTTTCCCTCAATCAATCAAAATATTTCCTGAAAAAGAACATAATAAGTATTTCTCTCCCAGAACAAGGCTGTCTTCATTGTAACAGGGAGTCAAAAAGATACAGGTTTAATAGTAGGATTTTTATTACCAGTTCATTATGCCAAGAAGTTCACTGGAGCTCTTTCTGGTATCTCTCCAGTCATAGCACAATTATGCCATCTTCTTTGCTTGCTGCTG
Source organism: Callorhinus ursinus (assembly GCF_003265705.2). Taxonomy (NCBI): domain Eukaryota; kingdom Metazoa; phylum Chordata; class Mammalia; order Carnivora; family Otariidae; genus Callorhinus; species Callorhinus ursinus. The sequence continues at coordinate 10,772,310 of NW_027397106.1, read as the reverse complement.
GGATTGATTGGTTCTGTGTATAGAGAGTAAAGACAAGCTATTCCTATGACATGTGTTTGCCTAGAGTGAGCCTTACAGACCTTTTTAAAAAAAATCTCTGGAACTTGTTCACCAAGAAATGTCATAAAATAAATTCACCAGTCTTCCTTTTTATTAAAAACATACTTTTGAAGATGAATGTTTATTCAGAGATGAAAACGCCTATAGGAATATTTTCCTAGAAATATGAATCATCCAGTGCTTTGGCTTTTCTTTAAAAAAAAAAAAAAGAAAATGAGTCTTTCTGCTTAAATGCATCTAAATGAGAACTTGTTATATCAGCTATTTGTGTTTCAAAGGGAGAAGGGTGAATTAAATAGCTTCAATTTAATCACTGTAAATTAAGTAATTTTCATTTCTTTGTCCAAATAATTTCCAAATATTCCTTATCCCCAAATCACAGTGGCTGGGGACCTGACCTCCTTGTTTTTCCCTACCTTCCATCCCAGATAACATTAATTCATTTATCCTTTTAGAAATAATCGCCTACTCTGATGCAAGACAAACTGAACTAGACACTAATGCTGCTCCAAAGGAGATTAGAATTTAGAGGGTAGAGATATGAGTAAGTCGGCAACAGAGACCAGTATAGCCTTTGGACACCAGGTACTGGTGGTCTGGCTTGTTAGGGACTGATGCCTAGAGGAAGAGATATCTAAGTTGACTTTTGTGTAAGATATTTAAATGTTACCCCTTAGCATGTAGTGAAGTCAGTAAAATCTCTCTAAGCCAAGACATAGTTGTCTTTTCCAAAGAAATGAATATTGTAGGTATTTAAGTATGGTTCTATCTGATGTGCTTGTAAAGGGGAAGGATGGGGGAAAGGAGTAGGAGAAAGGAAGAAATCTGTAATTAACTAGGTTCTTTTGGAGAAAACTATATAAAACAGTGGAGTTTATCAACACTAGTCATCATCATCATCATCAAAACTACACCATTTATTAAGCCTCAACTCCAGCCTAGGTGACACACATGCATTGAAATTTAGTGTCCATAATGGTTCTGTTTAAGTCTTGCTGCCGGTATCTAGCAGAACAAGGACTGGATTCCATATCTGTCTCCTTAAAGACATATCTTTGCACTTCACTTGGGGTTCTCAGAGATCAGCCTATGTAGTACATTCTAATCCAGTAAACGTGGAGTAAGGGAACTGCTTGATCACAGAACTTGAGGCCATAGGTCCATAAGAGATACACAAAAGGCTCAGATAAGTAGAATCTTTTCCATCTAGAAACTAAAAGAATTAAAAATATTAGATAATTTGGGGGCACCTGGGTGGCTCAGTCGGTTAAGTGTCTGCCTTCAGCTCAGGTCATGATCCCAGGGTCCCAGGATCGTGCCCCTCATGGGGCTCCCTGCCCCCAGTGGGGAGTCTGCTTCTCCCTCTCCTGCTCCTCCCTCCACTCATGTTCTCTCTCTGATAAATAAAGATCTTTAAAAAATAAAATAAAAATATTAGATAATTTAAAGATGACAAGTAAAGCTGTAATGTGGAAACTTCAAGTGGCAGAACCTAGAAAAAACACCCAGAGATTAAGGGGAGGGGGGCATGATGGTGGGCAGATGGCCGATGACTGTGCCTGGAAAGATTGCTTGGTAAGTTCACTAAGTTAGCTCAGAAACATGAAACCATAGTGGTTATATATCCTGACTGTCTATGGTTTAAAGGGGATCAGACTATGCTACCCCAAAAGATGCCACTTTGTCATAATAATTATTTTAAGCTGAAGGCAACTGAGAATTAACAGATATAAGAAGAGTTCTCTGCCCTCCCTTATCTAAAATCGGGGCAGAAATTCTGCTTTGACGAAGATGCCCAGGAAGAAGAGTCCAGCTCTTATGACCAGAGACAGGGAGCCACACTGAGATGAATCTGTATAAACAAACCTTACTAAAACAACCCTTATCTTCCATTATGTTTAGTACCCATACATTTCCCAGTCACTTTCCCGCAATTTATCACCGCTAGAAGCCCGAATCCCCTTTCTACTTTCTAGTCACTTCTCCATAATTTATTGCCCTTTGTTAAAATGGTATATAATCTCCTTCACTAACCAGTTCTTTGAGTTTTCACTTCTTTCTGTCACTTCTGTGCACATAAAAAATATTAACATCAATAAAAACTGCAGTTTTTTTGTTTTGTGTCAGCTTAATTTGCAGGCCCCATCTACTCAAGATAAGAGGGTAGAAGAAAGTTATGTTTCCTCCCCATCAGTCTGGACCCTAGACTTTGTTCATTCAGGACGTAACGGAATGCAGTGGGGAAAATACCTGGCTAGGAGTCGAGATATTTATTAGTCTTATCCTGGACGTCAGTTACCTCTGTCACTAAGTTGAAGGGTATGCCTTAATTTCCTTAGGAACACAATAAAAGAGTTAGACGAGGATGGCAAATAGGGTTCACTTCATGACTGGGGGGCTTTGTCACAGAAGATTGAGAAGCCACATGTGCCATGATTACTAATGTCTACTGTAGCTGCGGGAGCAAAGCAATTCCAGCATATGTACAGAATATATATCCTCTCTGGAATAAAACATGCATAAAATTTCTTCTACTTCTGGCATTCAGTGAATTAGTTTGTACTCTTTTATGGGCTGTTGATATAGACTGGGAAAATTTAGCATGCTTCAAATCCCACCTGAGGAAAAAGTGGGCATATGCCTGATGTAATGATACAGTGTTTAGGTGAGAATGAAATCCCTTTTGAGTCTTGGGTGGTAAAGCAGCAATCCAAGATCTACCAAGAATGCAATATTCTATTCATCCTATGTTGTCCAAAAATGGTGTGGGTGTTACAGATGCCTATAATAATGTACAACTAATATAGAGAGAGACCCTCCACTCCAGTTCTAAAGTTCAGATTAATTGGCTGTCCTACAAGCAAAATTGGTATACCTATGAAGAATATATTTAATATTATCAAAGACTTCATTTCAACAAACTGATAATGGACATTAAAGTTCTTCCAGTGTGAAACAAATTGTACGTATTTAAATATGACCGTTTCTGTAACATGTTGCATTCAGAGTTTCAGAAATTTGTTCCCACATTTTTTCACTCCCACTTCTTTCTTCCAGATGCAGATGTAATTTATGTAGAAGCAGACATTAAAATAAGTCACTCAAGGCAGACTAGCTTTCATTTACATAATGTTCTTTGGGGGGAAAGTATTAAATCAATTTTAACCTGTTTGGGCCTGCATCCAAATAGTGCGCAGGCCTGTTTAAGGAGAATCAGTTTTGAAATTTGTAGAAGAGATCATATGAAATGCATTACTCAATTAAGTAAAGGAATTTAGGCTTTATTATAGATTATTGTACCATCTGCCGGATGAATATAACTAATTAAATTTGACTTGGTATGTGATTTTAACAAACAGTTGAAAAATGAAAATTCTACCATGAATTGTTCAGCAACACCTGAAATGATAGATACCCACTGGGAAAGATTGCATCCAGCCCTGCTCAGGTTGCAAACAGACTTTCCATTGTCTGGTTGCAGTCTGCATCATGTTTGCATTAAAAAGCAGGTCAGATTCAGTAACTACTCACAAGCAACAGGGAAAGCCCAAATGCAGTATTTGTCTGCTATCGTCAACGAATTAAACAAGGTAACATGTTGAAATCAAAATGATTGCAAAGCTTCCCTGGCCACAGAAAAGAAATGACAACTTTGCTCTGAAGTGTATTGCCAAAATCCCCGCTTACAAAGAGGACACCAAAACAGCGCTGTACAGTACCCATTTTTAGTGATGCCGCAATAAGTTGAACCACTCCAGTGACAAATCAGGCTAAAGTCATCCTGCACCTTGGTCTTGGATATGAGGCAGTCAAACCTAGCTGGCTCCATAGGCATCTGTGTCTGTCAAATGCAGATAGTATTCTGTTACGTTGTCAGGAGAGCTGTTAGGGGAACCGAAGGGTTGAGGAAGTGCTTTAGACCCAATGCTGTGTAAGCTTATTAATATAGATGCTAAGATAACAAGATGATTTGTTAAAAGAGAAACATTTCTATCCGAAATGTGACTACTCGGTGTCAGCTACTGAAGCATCATGATACTTGACTTTTTCGCTTTGCACCCGCATGTTCTCATTCTGTGTTGACACAGCCTTGGTACCCTGTATCAATCAAGTGCGTCATTAATTGAGCACCACCAAGAGTGCTGCTGTTCTATCTTTTATGGGAACAAAGTCTTTTGAAGATTTAGTCATCATTTCTCTGGTAAAATTAATACATTTTCATATTTAAGTGATGCTATGTCTTTTTTAAAAATAACAGTCTATCATTTTCTTAAAGAAAGGGGTATTTCAGAGCATTCCATTTGTTCAAACAGTTGAACAGTAGTCCTTAATAAGAAGAAGGAGATGAATGAGTGCCGCCAGCTCTGGGATCCATCCACGTGAGAGAATCTCATCAAGAAGCTCATCTATATAATTTGGTGATAAAGGCTTCTAAGCAGCATATGCTTCCATTCAGGGCTGATGGTGTTTATGAAGCACTCTTCCGAAGAGAGCTGGGGTCGAACAGAAAAGAAAACAGAAGATTTGTCCGAGAAACAGAAGGAGTTGATACCATTAGGGCCTGTTATGGGGAGAAAGGTTTCTCAGGTTTCATTTGTGCAGGAATTAAGGATCCATGGGAAGTGAACACTTTGGAATTAACTAGCTCATTCAAATACTGAAGTGATTCTTCTGTAACTATTTTCACTGGTATGAAAATCATGGTTATCTTGGGAGCCTATATAAGATAGTTGAATTTAAAGTAACCTGTTGACATATGGGAATGATGGGAAAAAAATGCCAAATTGAAATAAGCAGCAGGAACATATGAAATAAATCACTGGAAAGCTGAACACATGTAGGTAGAACTGGCCCAATCAGACTTCAGAAAATCAAGAAAAAACCGAATGAGATAAATGCTTGTGGTAGCAGTTGGGGAATACAGCGATTCTCCTGAGGTCAGAAGAAGCTACCCCAAACAAACCTGAGCTATCGGATTTGAAGGTAGCTATAACAAAATTCCATCTAGAAAAGCCATCAAGCCCTATTCCTTAATTGTATATTTATTAAAGACATTTTACAGGCTATCCCTGTTAAGCTGACCAGCCTGTTTACAACATGTGTCCCCTTAAGGATGGATTTATAAACATATATCATTTGCCAGGGTTGAAAATCTCCAACATCTTTTACAGATACATTATCCAGGCATTACTCACAAACTGGAACTATTGTCCTGGTGAGATTCTGGCAGGTCTCTGTGGGATTTCCTGTTCTACCATCATCTGAGGAGGTACTGACCACACATCAGTCAGGAAGAATTGTGACTTGCACCTGTACTGACTGGAATGAACATCCTATCAACCTGGGGCACTGGGTCTTCCTTTCGGTAGCCTGTGTGAGGTGGTGCTGGCCTGAGAAGAATCTTGTCTTACTTTTGAGTTTTGCTTGAGGGGCACCTGGGTGGCTCTGTCGTTGAGCGTCTGCCTTCAGCTCCTGGGATCGAGCCCCGCTTCTGGCTCCCTGCTCGGTGGGAAGCCTGCTTTTCCCTCTCCCACTCCCCTTGCTTGTGTTCCTGCTCTCACTGTGTCTCTCTCTGTCAAATAAATAAATAAAATCTTTTTAAAAAAAAAAGTAAAGTTTCGCTTGAAAATTGTTTTGCGCCAATCCGGCAACAGGTGTATGCTTTCTCTGCCAGATAGCAGCAATTAAGATATCAACTGCTATTTCCTTGACTACGGGGCGGCGGGGGGGGAGGGTGCAGGAGGATGAGATGGACTCACTGAGCGCAGTTTAGGTTAGAGGCAGCCTCTGGGTTTCTGTAAGGAACTGGTTTTATCCAGTTTTGCAGTTGATTTGAATGAGACACTGGCATCAAGGGACATTTTCAGGTTACAAGGAGGTAATGAGGAACAGAACCTTAGAAAGGACTGTCATTAAGACGCACTCTTCTCATGATGACTAGATATAGCCACTCCTATCTCTGCTTGAGAAGTGGTTTTGAATTTAAATATTAGAGACACACTTTGAAACTTTCATTGGATTTTTAAAACTAGTTTCTCAGAGCTTTGGTGTACATATTTTAGAAAAATATACATTTTTGCAGAGTTGATGTAATTTTGCTTTTTCATTTCTTAATTTGGTGTGATATACCCGTTGTCATTTCAGGAAGTACTATTAGCTGTTATACCCCCTGACTCCTATTGCTTGATTCCTTTAAAGCAGGAACTGAAACAGTAACATTATTACTACTACTTATAGCTATTATTAAGTGCCTACTCTGTGCCTGACACTGTTCCAGGCACTTTACCTGTGTTAACTCATTTAATCCTCTCCCCAAATACTGTGAGATATGTACTCTTATTGTTTCCATCATACAGCTAAGCTGAGGCACAGAAAATATATTTAATTTTAGGGTACTCCTATTCATGTTTCTAACTCCAGCTACTGTATTTCTTAGTGCACAATAGTTATGTGATAAGATTATGTAGTAATCTCCCTCTGGTGTCCTACTTTCAGTCCCTGCCATGGGTCCTACCCTATCAATTTCAAAACCTATTTCTGAATCAATTGTTTTAAGACTCGATACTGCCTTTAACCCTTGGCAACAGTAACATTCATGACTCAAATCTAATAAAAAGGTATGATATTAGCATATTTCTTAACATTCACTCGCAAAATTAAGTATGTTTCACTTTAAACAGCACTGATTGATCACTTCACTCATTGTTCATGAACTCAACTACGCGGGCGCCTGGGTGGCTTAGTTGGTTAAGCGACTGCCTTCGGCTCAGGTCATGATCCTGGAGTCCCAGGATCGAGTCCCACATCGGGCTTCCTGCTCAGCGGGGAGTCTGCTTCTCCCTCTGACCCTCTTCCCTCTCATGCTTTCTATCTCTCGTTCTCTCTGTCTTTAAAATCTTTAAAAAAAAAAAAAATCTTTAAAAAAAAAAAAGAACTCAACTACGCATTGAGTGGTGAAAATCAAAATGTGGGAGTCAAGATCTCACTTTAAATCAGGTTTCTGCCTGATCTGAGGCAGGATCCTCTAGCCCAAGGGGTCTTTGGAATCAGACATACCCCAGTTCTTAAAATTAATAGCAGGGCCTGGGATAAATTAACTTCTCTGAGCTCCATTTCTTTATCTTTAAAAAAAAATCACAGGAGAAGAAGCTGAGTACTTGGCATTGGGCCGAGCACAGAATGTACACATTACACTGCACTTATTAATATATAACTTTTCAGGGAGAAAGTATCTGTTGTGTCAAGGTCGATGCAGGTTGGTTCCCAAGGAAAGGCAGGAGTGGCGTGACCAGGGTTCCACGATCCATACCGCCCACTGCCTGCCATGTACTGTCTTGAAGGGCCAGGGCCAGGAAAGAGCCAGGACTGGGGCGGCCGTGAATGAGAAAGAATCTGCCCAGTGCTCCTCCTGACTGGCCTATCTTCTCGTCCCTTTTCAACTGCAAAATAGCACGTATTTCTTCCTCCTAAGCAGCTGTGTGGGGCATTATGGATTGTGCAATCCAACTCAAATGTAAAGTAGGCCCTGCAATCCTCAAACGTCATTCACAGGGATTTGGCTGATTATGAGGATTATCATCAACTTGCACAGATGTAGAAATTATTGGTGCTTATTTGAAGAGAGCCAGGTGTGTGGAAAGCCAGCCACAAATAGTCATATGTACAAATATAGAATGAGGAGTTTTAAGGGGAAAAAATGAAATGAGATTGTTGCCTTTTTTCCCTCACTTTCTTATTGCTCTCTGCTTTGGTAGACATTTAACTCATCAAAAAGTAAGCTTACTTTCTCTCTCACTTTATAAATAATGTTCTGTATATGTACATTATACACAATAGTTTCTTCTTAGTATGCAGTATTCTCTAGAAGAGATGCATTTATTTTACCCTTTGTTTTTTCTGGATTTTGGGTATAGAGGCTTGAGGTGACACCCTCCTTGGTTTATGACTTTCAATTGACAGAGGCTCTGATTTAATGGACTGTCTCCTTTTCCCCACACGCATTTGCTTCTCTCGACCCACAGGCTACCATTCCAATATCATTCATATAAATTATCTTAGATATGTTCATATAAAACATGGGCCTGCGTTATTCATTTAAATTAATGAACATTCCTCCACTTATCTTTTATGTTACATGACAGAATCAATGTTACATGATAGAAATTACATGATGGAGGTTTCTGTGTTCTTAAGTTAATGCCTAGATATTTTATATCTTTCTATTTTTTATGCAGGAATATAGTTTTTGGTTGGTAGGAAGTTTGGAATCTCATTTTTTATTGTATTTTCAAATTGTTACTGGCTGTTTTATTTAGCTATTACCACAATAACACTAGTAACAACCTAATAACAAGAAGCTCAGTGACTACAATATTTAATTCTTATTTTTAATTATAGTTCAAATTACTTATTGCTGGTTTTATTAGCTATTACTCCAGCAATGTGGTATAACAAGCCAATCCAAAACTCCGTGGTTTACAAAACTAAACATGTCTATTTCTCTCAGTTGTCCCCAGGTTGGTTGGTTAGGGTTCTGCAGGTCAGGGCTAAGAGCAGCTGGTCATGGCTCTGGGCTTCAGGTTGGCTGCAGGTCCACTCTATATGGCTCTTCATTCTCCTTGGAACAGGAGCTCATGACCTGAGTGGAAATCAAGAGCTGGACACTTAACCAACTTTGAAACCAAGAACCAAATGGAACCATTCAAGCAGGTTGAAAGCTTTTGTTTTCATTCAGTCAAGCAAGTCACATAGCCAATGCCAACATCATTTTGGAAGGAAATATTTTCTTCCGTAATGAGGCGGGAAGATGGCAGTGCCTAGTTACACAATAGATGGTATGAATATATAATTCTGATATATAATCCCTATTGATGTAGATAAATTCTATAGATTTTTGTGAGTTTTTTTTTAAATCCTTGCTAATTCTCTTACCATTATTAGTTGTTGAAACTTGTGGGTTTTCAAAGGTAATCATATAGTTTGTATGTGATGAAAGTTTAATGTCCTCCCTTTCAGTGCTTTTAACTATTCTTTCTTTTCCTATCCTGTTATCCAGGATCTACTCTGTTGAAGAGCAGTGGTGATAGTGGGCAACCCTGTCATAGTCCACATCTTAGAGGGAATAAATGTTTCTCTATCAAGTATAATGTTTACTGTAGATTTTTTGTATGTAATCTTACCAAGTTAAAGAAGTCCCCCTCCAATCTTTTTTTTTTTTAATAAAAGTAGGGATTCAGTCAGATTTAATTTTAAAAATGGAATGTATCTTACATAAGGATCTTGTTAGAAATGTTATATCTATCTGGGCACTATAGGAGATGCACAGACCTACAACTCATGGGGTAAAGGTGTATAGACAATTTTGATAAGGAGTTGAAGAATTCCAAAAATAGTTTACAAAGAGAATCAGGAGGCAGAAGATGCTTCAAGAGGCAAGGTCCTCAGAAATTGTTCTGGAATGCTGGTTCACTTGTATCACTGTCATGTTCCTGGTTCAATTTCTTGAACTCCACCACTTGGAAGAAGATGTGCTCAAGGATATGTTTGACATCTTGTTGGTCCTTCGGTAGTTTCTTGGTTACTCCAAGAATGTCACCACATTTTCTGACATAGAATTCCAGGTCTTCTTCAGTACACTTATTGGTAATATGAGCAAGGCGCGCCTTCTCAGAAGAGAACGTCTCATCTAAGTCAAATAGCTCCAGCGGAGGAGGTGGTAATTCCCTGAAACTGGGAGGGAAAACCGCTGGCTGAAGGCCTGGCAGCGGTGTCTCAAACTGAGGCTGGATGAGCTGGAGAGGTTCATGTTTCACATTTAGCTGTTCATGGGCCTTGACGACCTTGGGGAGGGAGGTGGTATCCAGCTGGTAAATGGACAGGTTGAAGAGGGTGGTAAAGTCTCTTGGGTTCTCATCACCCTCCTAGAGACACACTCGAAGCTGCTCTGAGAAGGTGGCTGTGTCGGGCAGCATCATGTAGTCGGAAATCTCTGGGTCCTCAGCATCTATCTGGTTTAGGTGGATGTCTCCCGTTGTGAGCCACTGGAAAACAACATCCATGATTTTGCTGTTTTCTTCTTTATCCAAATATTGGTCACTGAACATGTGACATGAGCCAAGCACTGCCAGCTTCCCACCTTGGTTCTTTGAGTGATTGAAAGCCAGAATGGGTCTGTTAAGTGGGAAACAGAGACTGTGGACAGAACAGCCACTGCTGGTTTCATGACACTCAATGTGGCACCAAAAGGATAGACAAAGGTGAGAGCATGGGCATTGTTTCCACTGTTTTCCTCTTCAATGATTCCAGGCACAGCCTTCCCTGCAGCTCGGCTAATTTCCCTATTCAGGACTCCGTTGGAAACTAGAGCTTCTTTAGGATGGAAATACTTAAATATACATTTCTAACCACAGCATCATTATTAACCATGATTCCATATTCTTCTAGAAGAAAGTTAATATTGGTGTCAAATCTGGATTCCCCACCCTCTCCTAGCATCACAAGGATATCACCGCCGCCATCAAGGTATTTCTTCAGGACTTCAAACTCAGCGGCAGTAAATTTTTCCCTTGGCCCAGCTGTAATCCACAGTTTCACTCCAGTTAGCTTCTCAGATGTGATTTCATCTTTTAAGCTCTGAATCTTCCAATTACTCCGAAGTCTTTTCCGCATGGATTTATAGCCATTGTTGCTGGTAAATACTTCTTTTTTTGTATGCATTGAAAAGAATGGTGCTCCGAAGCTCTTTCTCCATGGTTACCTGAGGCCCAATGACCACCATCTTCACCTGACACCATCCCGCATCCCGCGGCCAGGTATCCAAGGCCTCTTAGCAACAGCGCTGGTGAGGTGGCGCGCCAGGCAGACGTGCACTGGGGCCGGTCCCCCTCCATTCTTAGTTTTCTGAGTTTTAATCATAGTTCTTGAAGTTTAGCAATATTTTCTATGCATTGATTGACATCTGATTTTTCTCACATGGTTGTTTAATACAGTGAATTACATTGGTACTATTTCTAATGATCTTCATTTAATTCCTATTTAAAATTTATTGATTTTTAAATACCCTGAAAGATTCAGTTCATATTTTAATGATTGTTTCATGTATTTTTAATTGAGTATAATTGATACACATTGTTACATTAGTTTCATGTGTACAACTTAGTGATTTGACAAGTTGATACATTATGCTATGTTCACCATATAGCTACTGTCTGTCTCATTACATTGCTATTAGAATATCATTGACTGTATTCCTTATGCTCCGCTTTTTATTCCCATGACTTATTCCATAAGTAGAGGCCTGTATCTTTCACTCCTCTTCTCCTATTTTGCCCAACCCCCCAAGCCCCTCCCCTCTGGCAACCACCAGTTCTCTGTATTTAGAGTTTTGTTTTTTTTTTTTTAGATTCCACTTATGAGTGGAAGCATAAGGCCTTTGTCTCTGATTTATTTCACTTAGCATAATACTAGGTCCATCCATGTTGTCTCAAATGGCATGATCTCATACTTTTTTTTGGCTGCGTAATATTCTACTGTGTGTGTGTGTGTGTGTGTGTGTACCACATTTTCCTTATCCATTTGTCTATTGATGGGCACTTAGGACACTTCCATGTCTTCACTATTGTAAATAATGCTGCAATAAACATAGGGGTGCATATATCTTTTTGAGTTGGTGTTTTCATTTTCCCTAGGTAAATACCCAATAGTAGAGTCATTGGATCATGTGCTATTTTTATTTTTAATTTTTTGAGGAACATCCATACTGTTTTCTGTGGTGGCTGCACCAGTTTACCTTCCCACCAACAGTGCAAGGGCGTTCCTTTTTCTCCACATCTTCACCAACACTTCTTGTCTCTTGTTTTTTATTTTAGCCATCTGACAGGTGTGAGGTCATAACTCATTGTGGTTTTGATTTGTATTTCCCTGATGATGAGTGATGTTGAGAATCTTTTCATGTGTCTGTAGGCCATCTGTATGTCCTCTTTGGGAAAATGTCTAATTCAGGTCCTTTGCCCATTTTTTAATGATTTTTGGGGGGTGTTGAGTTATAGAAGTTCTTTATTTTGGATATTAATCCCTTATCAGGTATATCATTTGCAAATATCTACTTCCATTCAGAAGGTTGTCTTTTTATTTTGCTGATGGTTTCCTTTGCCATGCAAAAGCTTTTTATGTTGATGTAGTCCCAATAGTTTGATTTTGTCTTTGTTTTCTCTGCCTTAGGAGACATATTTAGAAAAATGTTTCTATGTCTGACATCAGAGAAATTACCGCTTATGTTCTCTTCTCAGATTTTTATGGTTTCGGATCTCATGTTTAGGTCTTTAATCCATTTTGAGTTTATTTTTGTGTATGGTGTAAGAAAAGGGTCCAGTTTCATTCTTTTACATGTAGCTGTCCAGTTTTCACAGCACCATTTGCTGAAAAGTCTGTCTTTTCCCATTATATATTCTTGCTTCCTTTGTCATAGATTATATAACCATATAAATGTGAGTTTATTTCTGGGCTCTCTATTCTGTTTTCTTGATCTATGTGTCTATTTTTGTGCCAGTACCACATAATATTTTGACTACTATAGCTTTACTGTATATCTTGGAATCTGGAATTGTGATACCTCCAGCTTGTTCTTCTTTGTTAGGACTGCTTTGGCTATTGGGGTCTTATGTGGTTCCATATAAATTTTAGTATTATTTGTTCTAGTTCTGTGAAAAATGCTGTTGGTATTTTGATAGGGATTGCATTGAATCTGTAGATTGCTTTGAGTAATATGGACATTTTGATAATATCAATTCTTCCAATCCCTGAGCATGGAATAGCATGCCATTTGTTGGTGTTGTCTTCAATTTCTTCCATCAGTGTTTTATAGTTTTCAAGTACAGGTCTTTCACCTCTTTGGTTCAGTTTATTCCTAGGTCATCTATGTTTATAAGTGAAATTAACCTTTATCTTCTGTTACTTGTATTGTTTTTATCCCAAACATTATACTAGTCTGATAAAATGAGCTAGATAGGCTTTCACTCTTACTCTTTTTCTGAAATAACTTTTTACAAAATAGGACTAAATCTTCCTTACAAGTTTGGTAGAAAGTACTTACAAAACTATATGGGACTGAAGCTTTTTGGAAGTAGAGATTTTTGATTACTGTTTCAGTGTCTTTGGACTTTGCTCTTTCCTCTTCCTTCTCTTCTTCTTTCTCCTGCTTTTACTGTAAACTCATGTCAGCTTTACTTAAATTATAAAGACCAATTCTTCTTACAGCAATGTTAACTAATTCTTTTTTCTTTTTCTTTTTTTAGAGAGAGGGAGTGGGGAGGAGCAGAGGAGAGAGAGAATCTTAAGCGGGCTCCACACCCAGTGCAAAGTCCAATGCGGGGCTCGATCTCCTAACCCTGAGATCATGACCTGAACTGAAATCAAGAGTCAGATGCTTAACCGACTGAGCCACCCAGGTGCCCCAACTTTTACTAATTCTTCTGAGCAGCAAATAAACTTCCTAGAGAAAGATGCTCCACACATGCCTTTGCTAATGTTAATTAGCTACTGGAGAACCTCTTATGCCACTTTTGGCATTTTGGGATAATTTTCTACAAATTAATCAATTTCATCTGAGTATCACATTTATTAGCAGGTAGTAATTCATAATACTCTCACCATTTTTAATTTGTATTGTGTCTGTGGTTGTTTCTGCCCTTTCGTTCTGTATTTTATTTTATTATTTTATCAGTTTTGCCAAACATCAATCCTAATAAACTTTTCAGTGAGCCAGCATTTGTTTATGTTATCATCTGTTTTTATTTTACATTTCTTTTTGTTTTGGCCTATATATTTATTATTTTGTTTCTTTGTTTCTTTATGTTTGTGCTGCCTCTTTATAACTAATATCTTGAGTTGATTTACTTATTTGTTTTTACCTTTTATTTCCTGATATATTTAAATGTTGTAGTGTATTTAAATGTAGATAGAGTTTTAATTTGAATCCAATATACTTAGGTATGATGGATACTGTCATTTAATTTTACATATTTTGTAATTTTCCTTATGTTCTTTTTGAACTCAGGAGGTACTTAGTATTATTAAATAATTTTGTATGTTGTATCCTTTTATTAATCCTTTATTTCTTTGACATTTAAACTTATTAAGTGGAGATATGAGGGCATAAGGTGCATACAGGGCAGATGAAAACGTGGTAGAAAAATGGATTGTAGTTCCCTGTAGGGTTGATGAATTGAAGGAATTTGGGAATTAGGCTAAGCTGGAAAGAGGGAAATTTATGACTTGGTTTGGAAATAGGATGCTTATAACTGAAATTATAGAGTGGTTGCAGTTATCAGTGATGACAAGGTCCAGAGAAAGCCTCCAGCAGTGAGCATACAGTGAGGACACCCTCCTCATCCGAAGAGAAGCAGTCTTGGTTCTGGAAGGCCAACTCATAAATATCCTCCATGTGCATATTGCAGTGGTAGCACTGGATAGAAGGGCAGGGTCCAGGAGCTAAATCTTCAAGGCATGACAGGAGTAGTAGTAGATGATTGCAGCAAAAAGAGATAAAGGGTCGAAGCTGAAAGTATTTGGGGAAGGGATAAGGACTGGTAACTAGAAGCAACGGTGAAATGTTAGGAAGACTCATACAGAAGTAAGAAGGGTGTGAGAAAGAAGAGAGCCACCAGTGAAAAAACTTTGGGACAGTTTCCTCAAGGGAGACCCAGATTTTAATTAGAGCCTGAAGGTGAAGGAAAGGTGTAGCAAAAAGGTCACAAGGCTATGAGTGATTTGCTGATGACCGATTGTGATATCGGAAGGGCCCAGTGGAAGGGCTTCGGGACTTTAGGGAAAGGATGGGAGATGGGTCAGAGTTTAAGGAGATACAAGCTATGGGAGATGTGGAATAAACTGGGAGTCCTAGGATTCTTATTGTGACCAAGATAAACAAAAGATACAAGGCATAAGGAGATTAGTCCTTAAGTTAAGATAGACGGGTGATATAAATAGTGGGGGAAGGCTTAGAAAAAAGAGGGTAGCCTTATAAAGGTGGGGAAGTCTATAAAGAACATAACAGTATTCAAGGGCTCCTTCAGATTGTGAATGTCCCTTTTGTGCATATTTATGATACTTCTGTAAAATTTTTGTTGGTTTCAGTAATTTTGTTTCAGTTATCACATAATGTTCAATTATCATTGTTTACATAAGAGTTGTTCTTATTAGACAAGGGCCAAAGCTCCTGTCTCTCCTAGTGTGTTTTGGGAGAAGAACTCAAGTGGTGAGTCCCAGGCACAGGGCAATTCAACTTGTCTAACACTAACCAGAAATTTCCTTGTCATGGATTCAGCCACAAACTCTAAATAGCAGCAGCAACAGCATTGGCAAGGCACTCTCCTTTGGCTGTAATCCACCAGCCCTGAGGATCTGGAGGGAAGAAAGTAGAGGAATGGCTTTGGGCTTCCTCTGGTTACATGGCCCTTCTGCGTGGGCTGTTTTCCCTGGAATGTTCCCCCTTCCTTCTCCCGGTTAACTCCAGCTCAAGG
The DNA here is from genome assembly GCF_003265705.2 of Callorhinus ursinus. Lineage (NCBI taxonomy): Eukaryota > Metazoa > Chordata > Mammalia > Carnivora > Otariidae > Callorhinus > Callorhinus ursinus. The sequence continues at coordinate 10,756,732 of NW_027397106.1, read as the reverse complement.
GTCGCTTTACCAGAGAGGCCCTCCTTTCCTCACCAGTCTAGACCTCCTTGTTTTATGTTCTCCTAGAATCTTGTTCCTTTCCTTCAGAGCATTTATCTCAGTTTGTAATTACATACTCATTACCCTGATTATGTGATTTATGACTGTGTTCCCACAAGCCTGTAAACTTCATGAGAGCGGAAATGCTGTCTCTTTATATTTATCATATTATCACTAGCATTCTGCGTGGTGCTGGTATACAGTAAATGAATGAATGAATAAATTAGAAGAAGAACAGATTATGAGGAGGACAGCTTACACTGGAGACAAGCAGTTGATAATCTTTTAAAAAAGGAAGGGGATGGTCTTGAGAATAGCTTATTAGAATTACCACTGCCTATACTGGGTGGCAATCTAAGATAAAGCACTCGTAATTTACTTTCAGTTGCTATCTATAATTTTTACTTCTATATCAACTTTCTAATCTGATACTTCAGAGTGGAAAAGTACAAACCAATAATAAGTTAAAAACTGTTACAGATAAATTGAGATATATATGTGTATATATATATCTAATTTCAAACTTTCATATGGAAAAATCGCAGGGTTTTAACTTAGATAAATTATTTTCGGAACTGCTGAATTAACAACATTGATATGATTGATTACAGATGGTGACATGGACACATGCAAGGCATAGTATTTCAAGGTTAAGTACTACTGTATTTCAGTTAAATTGTGGATCAAAAGAGAACATCTTCCTTTGAATTCTCTGAAGTATCAAGTCTCATCTACCCTAAACAGTTTCTTCTATGAGGTAGTCTTGCCAAGAGAATGCTTTCAGGGGTCAAGGTAAATGGTTTATGATGAGATGGAAGTGAAAACATGAAATACATTGATTAGTCTGTAGTGTATAATGACTAATTCTACTTAAACTGATTCCCTGACAGGGTCATTGCTATAGTTTGCATACCAAACCCACTTTGGCTTTGCACACAGACCTCTCCCATCCCCTTCCACTCTCCTAATCTGACATTCTGGAATGCCTTTTTATTAATTTGTTGATAATGTTGTATTGCTAACTAAATGGCACTTTTGCCCATTCTGTCAGGGTCCAATCAACACGGTTAGGCTGATATTTAGGGGTCATAATGATATGTTAACAGTGAATAATCTTAACATATTAATTGTTTACTCCTCCAGTTGTGAGCCCCTGGAAATACTAATGACAGTAGCCTTGGCTGATTTTACATTTCTTTTAGCTGAGATCATTAGTATACCGAAATGTTGAAATGTCACTTCTGACGTTTTTCTTTGCAATCAAAGTCAGCTTATTATACATTTGTAATTTTTTTCAAAAAAAATAATTGTGAACACTTTTGTCATTGTTTCCCCATTAGGAAGTATTCATTATTATATAGCAACTTCAGCAAAATCAACTGGTATATCAAACGAATATATATCATATATCATGTAATATAGTAACATAAACCCTTAATGTTATGACACCCTCTTAATACCTTCTCAGAAATTTTAAATGAAAATCTTATGTAGTTCAGTTTATAGAACTCTAAAATCCTTTCAAAACTGTCTATAACCTGAGGAAAGGAGTTCATCCATTTCTAGACATTTTCCAGTCAGTAGTAAGGTATACGCATATATAAACACACACACATATATGCAAAGAAAGAATAAAATACAAATCAAAAAGTACAGAGTACAATTAGACATAAGCAAATATCTGGGGAAAATAATCATTCAAATATGATAAAGAATTAATATATTTAATATATAAATAGTTTATATTAACTCATGAGAAAAATATCAAGATGCTAATAAAAAATACAGTGAGGAGAGGGGACAAAGAACCTGGGCAGACAGTTCAAGGAAGTGATACATTCAAGAAAGAAAATATTCACCTTCAGTAATAATCAAGGAAATGCAAATTATGGTACCAAGAAGGCATTCCCTAGCCATAATAAAGATGTACAATTTTTTTTAAAAAAGTTCTGCTCCAAACCCAGAGCAGTGTTAGTTTAAATCTGAAAAGAGAAAGACATACCGGGATTCAAAAAGAAGATAAACCCTTGTAATTCTGGAAACAATGCAAAACTTTTAAAAAGTCATAACAAAACACTATTAAGTGTTATACTAATATATCCTTCAAAGAGACAATTTTCCAATAAAATTAAAAGGCACAAAATTAATGTGAGAAGAAATAAAAAACCTGGAAAGATAACCATTAAATACATTTAGCTATCAATTGAAAGCCTGTCTCTAATAAAAAGTTACATGTATATGAAAACTTCTATGGCCAAATGAGGAAATGAACTATTCAATAACTGGTGCTTGGTAATTGGTTATTTATATGGAAAGATAATATTCTTGCCTCATTTCATACACAGAAGTCAGTTCCAGTTGGAATGAGGATCGACTTGAAGAAAGAAAACTTTAAACATTTTTAGGACAATATATATAAAACTTTCTTTATAAATTTATGATAGGAAATTGTTTTAATCATGATCTAAAAGCTTGAATAATTAAAAAAATAAAACTTTGAATACATTACAATTATTATAAACAAAGCAAAATGGTAATCTTAGAGTGAAGTTAAACAAAATACTTAAACTGACCAATATATTGTATCTGAAATATGGAAAGTATTCTTCAGTTTAGACTTCTATTACTGGCAATATGGCAAAGCCTCCTGTTGTAAACATATAAAAGTGTTTGAAAAATCCATACTTTCAAGTGAATAAACAACCCTGTGAGATAATAATAAAATGTGCCAGTGCCAAGACCAAAACAAGAACAAAACTGCAGAAAGATGAGAAGGCTCTAAAACTTCTTGATATACTGGTCTAGAGCAAAGCATTCTGGGGACAAAGCTTTGGACTTCTTAGTGCCCGGAGCCATACTGGAAACTGTCCTGCGTGTAGTTGGGCCAAGAGATGCTCCACCTTCAATGAAGTGGTGAGCTAAAACAAAACTCCAAGGAAAATTGTCTCTCTCGTCCTTCACTCTACGTAGAAATTAAGAAAAGTCTTCCAGGAGCGCATGGATAGCTCAGTCAGTTAAGGGTCTGCCTTTGGCTCAGGTCATGATCCCAGGGTCCTAGGATCGAGCCCTGCATCCAGCTCCCTGCTCTGTGTGGAGGCCTGCTTCTCCCTCTCCCTCTGCTGCTCCCCCTGCTTGTGCTCTCTCTCTGTCGAATAAATAAATAAAATCTTTAAAAAAAGTCTTCCAGTCAGTTACAGGACTACTGGCTTGCTTTATATGGGTATAATGCCTGAGTCAATATAATTTGCATAATTTTAAATACATGAATCCAAAAAATATAAAATAGCTCTAGCTCTTCAGTACATAACACAGTAAAAACAAATGTAGTTCATCTCTGGAGGAAGTGTTATTCAATTCAGGTTTCAAAAAATTCTTGCAAAAAACCAACTTTTTTTTTTAAGATTTTATTTATTTGAGAGCCAGAGTGAGGGAGAGAGAGTACAAGAGCAGGGACAGAGGCAGAGGGAGAAGCAGGCTCCCCGCTGAGCAGGGAGCCCGACGCGGGGCTCGATCCCAGGACCCCGGGATCACAACCCAAGCCAAAGGCAGACGTCTAACTGACTGAGCCACCCAGGTGCCCCTGCAAAAAGAATTTCAAACAGGAGGTATAAATAAAAATTCACATCTGGAAATATCATAATGAAAGTACATCAAAAATACACTCTAAATAAGACAGAAAATAGGTTTGTTTGTTTGTTTGTTTGAGAGAGAGCACACAGAGGGAGAGGGAGAATCAGACTCCCTGCCGAGCGGGGAGCCCAATGGGAGGCTTGATCCCAGGACCCTGGGATCATGACTGCAAGCGGAAGGCAGATGCTTAACTGACTGAGCCTCCCAGGTGCCCCCAGAAAATTTTTCTTAAAAAAAAAAAAAAACAACAATCCCAGTTAGATGGGCAGTTGATTTCCTAATAGCAAAGATGGAAGCCGGGAAGCACTGGTGTGATATGTTTAAATTGAAAACCCAGAATTCAAAGTTTAGCAACTCTATATTTTAATAATGAGTAAAATAGTAAGACATTTTCAAGTATATGAAAAAAAAACCTGTTAATGATCAAAGTATAGACCTAAATGATTTCTTCTGTTTCAGAAGAAATTTCTGAGAACAAAGAAGATGTTAAACATGTGGATAAATCTAAACAAATAAAAATGAATATATAAAGCAATAATAATAGTAGCATTGAATTAATCATGCCATTAAAAATAAAAATATTATTCTACTATATCAGGAAGGAAGTAATTGCCCTAAAGTATTCTAAAGACTGTGGGGCAAATACACTAACTTTTTAGTCTTTGTCAACTATAAATGTCAATATTTCTACTGTGAGATTAAAAGAAAAAAAAAGAGGCTATACCTTGTAAATAAGTGGAGGCTAGTAGAATGAGAAAGAAATAAAAGTATCCTCTATTTAAATAATTTAAATAGATGATTTAAATAAGAATTAAATATCTATTAAAGCCCCTGAGTCTATGTTTTTTTTTTTAAAGATTTTATTTATTTATTTGAGAGAGAGAGCATGAGAGAGAGCATAAGAGGGAGCATGAGAGGGAAGAGGGTCAGAGGGAGAAGCAGACTCCCCACTGAGCAGGGAGCCCGATGCGGGACTCGGTCCCGGGACTCCAGGATCATGACCTGAGCCGAAGGCAGTTGCTTAACCAACTGAGCCACCCAGGCGCCCCGTTTTTTTTTTTTAAATAAAAGCAGCTTGAGATGACTGAGACAACTGACAATAACAAACATTTTTGAGGACTTGGAGCATCTGGAAACTCATATTGCTAGTGGAATATGCAGTGGTACAACCACCTTAGAATCCTGTTTAGGAGTTTCTTATAAAGTTAAATACTATGACCTAGGAATTCCACAGCTAGGTATTGATCCAATGAGAATCAAGAATATTCATAGAAGCGCTAGTCACAGTAACCTAAAATTTGAAACAATTTAAATATTGATCAACAGGAGAATGGATAAGTAACTGTGATACACAACTTAATCATTATAAATAAAGTTTTTAAAACTACAGCTGTCCCCAGCAAAATGGATAAATCTCAGAAACATTCAGAAGCCAGACAAAAAAGAATGCAGACTGTGTGATATCATTTATGTGAAACCCAAGAATAAGGAAAATTGATACAGATAAAAATCAGAAAGTGGTGGTGGGTGGTGTGAACTGATCGAAAGGGACACACGGGAATTTTCTGGGGTGAAAGAAAATATATTTTTATATATTGAGAGTTACATGGGGCTATATAAAATCTGTGCATTTTATTGTATATAACGGGCATCAATAATATCAAAATTAATAAAAAAATAGATAACTAAAAATTCAGGCTATTGACTCCTTTTAAAACAAATTCACCTTTAGGGTATAATTTCTAAGCAGTATTTCTCCCAATGAGTAATTCAGACTACCTGCATAGAGATAACTCAAGAGCTGTGTTAAGTATTAGTTAGGTTCCAGTACCTTACCCACATCATATCAATCAGAGTAAAATGCATTAATATTGCAGGTTATATTTTCTAGTTTAGATAAATGGTCGCCATTCTTATGTACCATTATTATGCTGGATATAAATTGATAAGAAAAATGTTACCCTAGAATGGTTTTTTTTCTCTCCAGTATTTTTTAGTTCCTTTCTGAGTGCTGTATGAATGATGTCCCTGTGTTTGTCTCTCTGTAAGTATAGAGAAGTCCTAGACCCTAATGTTTTGGTAGAAAGAGCACCTTCTACATTGAAATCATTCTCCATTGGTCAAAAATAGTCAACACATTACTAATAACAGCCTGATTAGAGTCTGCCTGTCAATGAAGCCCATCAGAACATTTGGGGACACTGGCTCTGCTAAGTCATATAAATTACTTCTTCCAGTTTTACTTTACCTGCATTCATTACTTCAATTTAAATCACTGCTCAAACTATATTGACCTGGTATCTTGGTAGCTTTCAGAATCCTCGAAGGCAAGGATTCTTTCTTCAATGCCATTTTAATCTCCATGTCTAGTGCATGTTAGGTGCTTAGTAAATAATTGTTGATTCAATGTAAGAATCAATAAAGCAAAAAAACCATCCTGTAGCATATCCCCATATAATTCCTTATCCGTGCCACTAATCAGCCTTTTGGACAGAAATGTTCTACTGGTTACTAATTCATTCTATTTTACTTACTTGTCTCCTGTGTATTTCATTTTGATTTCAGAATATTATGAAAGAAGTAAGGCCTTTCCTGCCCCCAAGATGTGACATGCCCTGTTAGGAACTGTGGATTCCAAGAACACTAAATTGTTTTCAGTTCATTTGCAAGCACCAGAATGTCACCTCACTCCTTGCTTTTGGTCATGGTCTCCCTTCCAGCTGGAATACATCTGTCTCCATCAACATTCTCCTGACAAACTTTTACCTTCCTTTAGGCATCCCCACCACTGGAAAATTTTCTTGGATCTCTTGGTCCCAGTAGAGTGAGCTGCTCTTTCTCCAGGGTGCCTGCAATATCACATGCCCATGCCTGCAACACTTTGTATCATATTATATTAATCTGTACCATGTTACACATATGTAGCTATCTCTTTCATTAGACTCTGAGCCTATTATGTTTGATGAATATAAGTACTGACCTCTATATAACTCCAACACATGCAGATGCTTAATTCACATGATTTGAGAGAATGAGTTCTGTCAAATGTTGAGTTCATACACAAAGTACCCATAGCATTATTGCTGCCTAATAATTCTAGGAAGTAAGTAAGGTCATATCTCCTTCTGATGTTTACTAATTTTTAAATAATAAATTCCAAACTTCAGGGGTGGGGTTGACAGTGAAATCACCAAACTATTATTTATGAATCTTTATACTTCTTTTTGGAGGAGGATATTTGCCTATTTCCCATCCTCTGGCATCTCCCTCATTCTCTATATGACGTAACAAGAGCTTGGACTAAGATGGGAACTATGAACATGGAAAGGAAGAAATGGCCATGAACAGTCCTCACATGGGCACCAGCCCTGCTCGTGCAGGAAGAAGAAGAAAAGGCAAGAATGACACACAGATGGTTGCAAAGCATGGAGCCTGACAGCTTTCTGGGATCAGGAGACTGATCTTTTTATTTGACAGAAACCTGCGGATGGCTTTGGCCTTGGGAGACAAAGGGATGTTATTCCAAGTGGAGGCTAGAGGAGCAGTATGAACATTAGTGACTTAGCCCTAAAAGAACTGGCCAGGAAACACTAAGGCCTGAGAGCTGAGATTGGCCACGTCCCTCTCTTTTATGTGTTGCCCAGACTTTCCTCCGCTTCTCCAGAGCTTTCATCTAGCTGAGTGCTACTCACCCTTTCTGGGTCAGCCAAATATTTGTGGAGAGCTTTACAGTTCATGAAGTCCTTTTACATACATTGTCTCATCAACCCTAGGCAATGGAAATGCATTTCTATTTTATTGTCAAGGAACTTGAATGGTAGTGAGGGGCAGAATCAGGAAGTGGGTAGGGGGACTGTGATCCCGAATTTACTCAGTGTCTACTATTCAACACTGTATCAGGTTCTCTAAGAGATAGAAGCATAAGACATAGCCTTTGACCCCAGGGGCCTATCATCTTTGGAGGGAAACAAACAGAAAATACATCAGATGAGTAGAGAATAAGTGTGTGCATCCGATAATATATGTTAGTAAATAACAATATGTCAATATAGAAAGTTATGTAAAACCTGACACATTAAAACCCAGTATTCCATTTGCAAGAAGAATCTTTTAAATATTCATTCTGGCTTAGGAGCCAAAGACACAGAATAATAGAGAACTAGAGCATTTGTGGAGATTTTATAAGAACTCTAGACTGTTTATTTGACTATATAGGACCTCTATCTTGAGAAACTGAATTTCTTCACTTATAAAAATGTAAGTAATTTTTTTTGGCTTATGGCCAAATAAAATAAAACATATACATAAAAGAAAAGCTCCATAAATTAAAAGCTCCATTTAAAAGAGAGAAAAATAAACA